>NW_010254226.1:7023-12107 GCF_000690775.1 Eurypyga helias
GAGGTTGGGACATTTTGGAAATAAGTACATGTTATACCAGCATTTCAGAAATCAGAAATTTCTGATGGAATATGTGTTTCCACTTTGTAACTTCTATTGCAGCACTGCTTATATAAAGATAGATGTTGCTGTAATATTAAATGAATGTTACTTCAAATTAAATCACTAAATTTAGTAATAAAATATACATCATTCTTAATCTTTCTGCTTCCATAAATATAAAAGCATTTTTGAAAACATAGCAATAATATTATAAATTTCCACTTTAATTTCTTGAGAAGGTTACCATGCTAGATGTGTATCAAGGGAGATAGTGAAGTACTTTAGCATCAGTAAGACTGCGCTGTAGTTTAAAAATTGGAGTAAGATATATATCAATACCTTGCTGCCTGGAACAGAGACAAAAAAAAGACACAGTAATTAAACTTCATCATTTCCATTTTGTGAATGCAGATTTATTCTGACGTGCTCTTCCAGAACTTTATAATGACAGTCCACATACATTTACCCATAGAATGTGATTTGGATAACTGTGCAGTGTTATTCTTCTTTGCAGAAATTTCATGCCTGTTTTCTTCCGATGTTGCACAATCTAAAAGACATTAAAGCTTGGTTTCATTCCTTCACTTACAGATCACTAGTGCAACTTTTACGTTCCTAAAAATCAAGTAGTACAAAAGATGATGTCACTCATCATGAACAGTATTGGATACATGGGCTGGAATCTGCAGAGAGTCACACTTCAAAAATATGGTCTACTACTCCTGATCCATTTTGGAATTGAGCTGCTAAGGTGGCTGTTTTAACTGTGTTCCCTGGGTAATTTCACATTGAGTTCCTGAAAGTATCAGTATATATATTAGATGTCTGTCTGCAGTAATTCAGTTTTTCTTTGGTAATTGTTTGGCTGTTGAGCTAGTGTTCTGATTTCAGCTGACTTTGCTTGATGGTAGCCAAAATGTTCGGATTTGTAAGTTAAAACATATTTCACTCTATTAATTATTTAATGCACTGGCTTTTCTCAGATAATACAGAGTATATGTTTTATATATATACTTACTAGTATAGGGTGGTTCACATTTATGAAGGCAAGTAAAGGGAATAAGTTGCTTTTGTTACATTCTATGTAGTAAGAAAAAGACTCTCTTGATGACAGCATAATAGTGTATCAGTGATGGAGCGATAGGTGTATGTCCCCATATGACTTTCTTCACTGGTGATGTACATGGCATCGGTAGCATCTAGTTAACAACTCAGGTGGTAGTAGGTCAGCTTTAAAACAAGTGGAATGTTTTTATTTATGTCTCTTCAGTAGCACTGATTTCAGTTGAGTAAAATTATACTTGCTCTACTTTGTGTTAAAATAGAGAACAATCCTACCTGTTTCTGACTGGCATAACTTGTTGTGCTACGGCACTTACTTGAACATTTGAAATGGTGTAATAAAATTTTAATTATGGTCTGACAATAAATATCAAACATAGCATCTTTGTGTGGAATAAAAATAATTCATGTTACTTAAGCTGGCCTGTTCAAGTTTCTCTAGTTGTGTATATTGTATTTAATTAGTTGGAATTTTGAGGAAGCAAATCAGCTTTTTTATAGAAATGTATTAAAAAAAAAAAGAAAAGATGGTAAACTTCAAGTGCGTGATTCCGGACATATGCAGATACAGTTCCAGAAGTTTGCTATCTTACTGCTGTAGCTGGATATGTGTACTACGCTTGTTCAGAAATAAACTTGTAAAGAAAAAAATACACTGCAATACGTGAATGCCATCTGCAAATGGGACTACGCTGTGTTTACAAGAAAACTCCTTAGTCTTAAAGGAACTACCTCATCTTTTCTTTTGTCTGGCAGTTTCTTTTAATACAGCTTTTGTGCCCACTGAAACAGCATTCCAGCCAAGTACATGAATGAGTGCATGGGAACGCATCAATTGGTAGCAGAGCTGGTGCGAACTCTTTAGCTGGGTGTTCTGCTTCTGGCAGTGGTGATGCACAATATTTCTGTGAAAGCAAGTATTACAGTGGGCTGATAGTCATACGATGTATTATGGGACGTTAGGTTTATTCTTTAGGCTGTGTATTTCAGAATTTTTCTTCAAATGTCATCTTAGGCTTAGGGAAAAATGTTGATCGTAAAAATAGAGTTAATTAGAACTTCATTGACATAGGCAGTTAATACTGTAACCATCTGATTTGACAGAGACACTGATATTTTATTGATAGACATTGTGAGAATGCTGCGTTGTCTTGGGTACTGAAGACCCTTGGGATGCCTCCTGTTGAACTTTTGAAAGCAGAATGAGGTTTCACCTGGGAAGCAACAGTAGCATCGTTGACATACAGAAGACTATCAAGTAGAACTTGCATAGACTTTTTCTCTTTCACTTTAGTAATCCTAAATGTTACTTTTTGGAAAGAGGCTAAAAAAAAAGAAGGTTTTAGTATAAGAGGCTTAAAGACTTTTAGGAAAAAAAATGGACTTCACAGAATAGCTTCAGCATACTTGAAAGCAGAGAATGGAGTGTTATATCACCTATGCAATTTCAAAAATTATACTCTCTGTTCTTTAATATGTTGGAGGGTTTTGTGGAATCAGAGCAAGGATCTTTCCTTAAATAGCCACTCCCTGGAAATGGCTGCCATTAGTCACAGGCTAAGCCAGCTGAAGATGTTTTGAAAACAGGTGCAGCAATGAGTAGCCAAAGAAACTGAAGCATTCTGGGTAGTTAAATTGGATAACAGGTATGAAACAAGTAGTGTAGGTCCTTTAATTCCTTCACTTCCAAAGGATAACCTGTCTAAATACTAGCTGCTTGTATATTGCTTTTATTTTCTGTGTGGCACACTTCTAAAATATGTTAGAACTATGCATAGTTATGCAGTGCTTGACATATCTCCTCTTTAACTTGTCTTCAACTGATTATTTCTCTTTTTCTTAATATCTGTGTTACTTTTAATGCTTATGTTCTTTTTTTTGTTGCAGGTATTTTCAAAGGGTTTTCAAATAGTAGAACTTAAGTTGAACAGGAAAAGCTTGTATCTGTGCTTTGGAAAATTGCCATATTGATTGTATCTAGCTTTTTTTTCCAAAGCCTCCTTTCACAAATCTAATGCTCAAATACTGAACTCTTATTTAGGCAAAGAAAACCTCTGGAAGGCGAATGCTGTTGTGGGGAGGGGTAAAAAAAGAGAAATGATCAATTTTCTTGTAAAACCCTTGCTGCTGACTGCAGGAGTATTTGGTTAGTAGTAGTCTCAGAAAATGTATTGAGAGGGGAGAAGAGTTGTATGTTTCTTCTATTTGTTAGATTTCTACAAGTTATGTGTTCCTACAGGTTAAAAAAACGGTAAAACTAGCTCACAGAAGAATATCCTTAAAGGAACACTGTAGCTTTATGACAGAAGTCGTCAAAAAAAAAAAGTGCTTAAGATTTCAGTCACAGCTTTTTTTTTTTTTAACTACTTGTGTGGGTTTTTTTTTTTTTTTAACTCATGTAAAATTGTTTGAAGTTACGTATGCCTTCCTTCAGAAGATGCAGTCCTGGCGCTTCTTTCTATTAATCTGGGGAAAGTGGGATATGCAGATGGGTTATTCGCTTTTCATAACTTAGGGGGTGGGGGAGGAGTTATAGTTTATTTAACAATTTTGTGGAATTGTCTGAAAGAGAAGTGCACTCTGAAAAATAATTGTCTATATTTTTCTGGCAGAAGATGACATTAGTGAAAACAAAGTTTACTCAGAAGAATATTCTGCCACAGCAAGGCTCTTTAATATCCCATAGTAGCTCAACCAGAAGTTGATTTCACGTATGGCTTGCCTGTGATTTGGGAAAGCAGCACTGAGACTTTTGTTGGGGATAACTTCAGGCTCACTGACTTGCTGTTTCTCTTGGGAAGTTTACAAGGCAATATTGTGAAGAGATACGTGTGCCAATACGGAAGTATTCTGCCTGTCAGAGTACAAAGCTCAGCATGAATTACAACTTGCTGTAGTTTTTTCAGGTAAATTACTCTCTGTAAAAGTTCTGTGCTGCTCTAGCTATCCAGTATCCAGCTTAGTAAAGGCATCTATATTCTGCAAGGATGTAGGTGTGCCGTGTTTCAACAGTGGCCCAGTAGGTGCTGGTAGGAAAAGAACCAGTAGGTTTAACAGAAAATAACGTTACTTCTTTCTCTTCCAGGCTCAGATAATTGATTGTGTGGATTATATAGCTACAGTCTTAACTGATCTACTGGCTGCTCTTCTTGAGTGGGAGCTTTCTGTGGTCTTAACCAACCATTTTATAGTAGTGGCAGACTAAACTTAATTTGAAACTGTTTCAGTGTTGCTTGGATGCTTCTGCATAGTGCAAGTATGTGTATAGTCATGCTAATATTTCTCTTCAGACTTGCTTGTGTCTGAATCCAAAAGCTGTCTTCTGAGTCTTTCATGGGGTTTTCAGCCAGTGATTTGCAGGTGCTGGGGGTTCTGTAGCCTGCTTCTAAGGAGATCTGAAGATACTAAGACAAGCAGGGTTGTTGGTGGCAGGTCTGCTTATTCAGGGACTTAGAGCTCCACTAGAATTTTTGGGGAAAATCAGTACATTGACAAGTTTGGCAAAACAACCCTTTGCCTAATGCAACTGTCCTTCTGTAATCATATTTATTTGCATATATACATTGCCTTCTTTCTTTGCACACATAATAGTACATACCTTAAATTCCTATGTTTGGTTTTTTTCCCCCCCCCCTTTGTTTTTTTTTTTACTGGTAGAGGAAGCTGAAGAATTATTTAACTGTTTTGAAACATGTACTGTCTTCCTATAAGGAAAAATATTACACAGTTATATGTGTGTATTGTAGTAGGAATTACAGGTAGTCCAAGGATGGTAAGACTATACTCCACATGTCCTAAAAAGTCTCTGCTGGACTAAGCCTAAAACACAAGCAAAACATCAGTAGTATATAGTTGTTGTATGCTCTTTGTATCTTAAGTAATGTACTGTTAAGTAATTCTTTATTGGCAAGAAGAATCCCCTTCATAGAAAGCTTGGAGATAAAATATCAGTATTTGTTAAGTGTAAAAGGGAAAAAGCA
>NW_010254226.1:12131-14434 GCF_000690775.1 Eurypyga helias
CACTGCAATGTATTTGGCATGATACATTCTAGATACATTTTTCAGAGACTAGTGTAGATATACCTACAGAGGATAATACCTTTAATCTTACTTAAAATTTATGCTGCAACAGTAATAATGGTCGGGTGACATTTATTTATACACCCCCCACCCCCTAAACACACATGTATATATTTTAGTATCTAGACATTATCTACAGGTCTCTAAAAAGTCCAGTTTGTTGGCTAGTTGGAATTTCATTCCAGTTTTATTCTATTATATTGGCTGTTTCAATTGCATAATTGTGGTATAGGGATTTCCAGGAAAGCCAAATATAAGGGCTAACTATTTTTAAGCCAAAATATTGCACTCTTAGTGTATTAGTTATTTTATCCAAATGAGACCTATTTTGCTAGCTCTTGTATAACGTTTTCCCCTGGAGACAGAAGAATAGCGGGTTACTGACTAGGAATAAAAGGCTAGTTTAGACCAGGAGTGAAGATCTGCCAAAATGTTCCAAATAAGGATTTGCTTACACTAAAACCTAAGGTAAAGTCTAGGGATTAGTGTATGCATCTAGTTGGATTCAAAGGTCGTCCAAAACCCAAAACAAATGAAAAATATTTGTTTGGCTGGTTTGCAAAATGTGAATTTTAAAAGGTATTGCTGGCACTGAGCTAGAAAGGAAGACAGTGTTGGTCTGTGTATGCTCAATCTGCTGAAGCCAGCGGACAAATTGGAGGACAGTACTGCAGAGTAAGTCACTGGAAAGCAGTGGAGAGCCTTGTTTGAGTTCTTTGGTGCATCTTCAGGTTCTGTTACTTGTGTTTGGATCTTAGATACTAAGTGTAAGGCTCAGATTCACTGAGATGAAAACAACCTGTTTGGAAAAGCAGGAGAAAAGCGAAAGGCATATTGCTGGAGAGAACCGATTTCCCCCCCCCCCCGTAGGTAAGATACCTTTGTGCTATATATTTTAATTTTATGTAGTCTGAAATGTGACTTGAATGATTGTATCTCCACCAAGCCTGAATTTTGCAGAAGAAAATAGATGTTAGAGGTGTAATTGACTGAAATTGTCTTTGTAGCAATATTCCTTTAATTGGTTTTGTTTGTTTGTTTGGGTTTTTTTGTATGTGGTTTTATTTTTTATAGCCATGTCTGGCTCTGTGAAGGGGCGAGGAAACCTGCATAGCCATGATCCTGTAACTGTAGTGTGTCTGAGTGCATGTGTTCTGTCAAATGGTGCTAATGGGCTCCCCAGGTTAAATCCACACAAGACCATGAGACTATGGAAAGAGTATGTTTTCTCATATGATGATCTCTTTGCTGTTATAGATGTAACCTAAACCTTAGGTTTTCTGGATCCAGTATGCTTTAGTGTCTGCCACTGCTGTTAAACTCTAAATTAAGGTTTAACCTTCCCTGTGCAAGGCAGTGACTTGTTACGAAGAATCTTGAGTGTCCAGCTGGAGAGTTCTGGAGAGTTTTCTTGTTCTACTGTAAATCTGTGCTCCTTGAAGGGCCTTTTGAAGATTGTCTCAATGCTGGGTCAGCATCTTGGCACAATTTCTCTAGAGTCCAGTCATTAAATGTCACGCTTTCTGGAATGTCAAACCGAACATTGTTATTTTTGACAGGACTGATCCCATTTATAAACTGAACTGAGTCAGGTTTCTATTTTGTGGGAAACTGAAATTTTTGAAATTCATCTTCAAATTAGTTCTCAGTTTAGGATTGGACTTATTTTACAAAAACAAATTAATAAAACCCCTTTTGTTTGGTTATGTAATACAGTGGTAATGGTACTTTGCTAGTGTTCATTTCTATAGGAAACTATTCCTACAGAATGCTCAGTTGAATCAATATTTTTCATCTGAAAAAAATATTTCACTGGAAAAGCTAATACCTGCTTTGTTTGCAAATAGTGTGCAGTGGATATAAAACTTAACATAAACTGCTTCTTTGAGTGCTATCCAAGTAGATTAGACTTGGAATACAAACTTGCATTTGACCTTGTTTATACTCCAGTACTGAAGTGCTTTCAGCCGGTTTAAAGCCACTTCAGGGATTTCGTGGAGATGTAGGACTGAAAGCTGTTTGTTAGATGCCCTGATCTCTGAATTGCATTCAGGGTTGAAACCCAGTTTAGAGGATCATTTGAAGAAGAGATAGTTAGCTTGATTATCTAGTTATTTAAAAAAAAAAGTAGCATGGCAAATGTCATGTTCCTCATCCAGCTAGGGGCTTCAGACAGTCAATTTTTAAAACTTGGAAAAAAGTTAGAAATCCAGAGTGTGCAATTGTCGTGGTTTAACTCCGGC
>NW_010254227.1:0-2692 GCF_000690775.1 Eurypyga helias
CCAAACCATTCTATGATTTGTAATGAGGATCTGAGGGGGTTTTTCTTCAACAGGTGGGCCTTGTGCTATTTATAAGGAAAAGCATTTAGCAGTCATGTAATAAATAGTGCTAAGTAAAAAAATTCTAACTAGTTCGGACTTGCTTCTGTTTGTTATGTGCCAGAAAATGCACCACTTTCAGTATGTTTATATACTGGGCTTTTGATACTTCCTGTAGTAAAATGAACCCGAATTGTTTGAAGTCATTTTTCCATCTTTATGATGTTGGAAGAACATGATTGAATACTCATACCATTTTAGAATATGGCTTAAACTTCAGTCTTATGGGCAAAAGCTTCCCAGATTTTTCCCTTTATCAGGTTAAACTCCCAATTTTGCTACTATAAGTATATGAAAAGCAGTTAAATGTGAAGCATTGGATTTTAGCCAATATATTGGAGGAGCAAAAGGACCTGTAATAGATGCTGTTGCACCATTAGAATCTCTGGACAGCACAGCTTATTTTGGATGACAAACTAGCCTGGACTCTTGACAAAAGAAGGCATGTTTCCACCAAATGTCTTGGGGTTTTTTTTTGCTAATAATTAACCAGACAGCCCTTTACTGTAGGTGAAGCTGTAGAGGATGGTATCTGCCAAGAAATATGTCCTACCATGCATTTAAATATTTTTTCAATTACATTTAATTTCTTGTTCTGTGTAATTTCCCATTTGCTGAGGACACCGGTTCACTTAGTGTGCTGCAGGCATTACATGGTCTGGGAGGCTGCGGCGTAGGAGATGTGTTTTGGCATGAGTGTGTTCCAGAAACTGGAAAACCTTTGATGTAGAGAAGGTCATAGTCTGACCCAAACACTTCGCCATACGGAGGCGGATATACAGGTCTTCATCTGCAGTTTTGGCACTGGTGGAGGTAGGCAGATAGGGAGGCATGACTCCTTTAACTCAAATACATGTTTCCTGACAGCCCCCAAAGGCATTCAGGAAAAATGTGCTATTCTTGCTCTGAATTAGATTCCATGTAGAAGGAAATTTAATTTCCAAAGTCTTACTTTAAAATTGGTTGGAATATCTGTTATTCTCTCCCACTTTCCTAGAGTAAGACTTTGGAGCTAGGGAAACGAGACCAGAATTGAAGGAGGAAAACCTCAGACCAGATGGCTTTAGTTATTTCTCATCTTTGGTTTTGTCTTTTAAACTGTCTAATTAAAGATGCAGCACTGCCATTCAAAGGGAAAAAATGTGAATTACATGTGTGTGATTAGTTCTAAAGTAACAAAGATCAGGATAATTTTTTTTTCTTGAAAATCTGTTCAGTGAGATGTGGTGGCAGGAGTGTCAGGCTGGCGTTAAAGCTCGTTGGTGATTTCAGCGTCACTGTGCCGTGGGTGGGGTGGTGGCACACCACTACTACAGAGTTATTTTCTGATGCATCTTTTAGAATAAAGTGATGTGGAAGTTAAAAATCTAAAACGCCAAAATGACACTTGTGTGAATACTTTTTTTATACTTAGAGGATACCTATATTTAGGTTTAGGTACTGTGCTAGAGGTGTTTACAGAGAAAATGTGCTGTGTGTGAAGTCAGGTGTGATTTCTCTGTAGTGCAGCATTAAGGAAGTCACAGACATCGGAAGGTGGTGTAGATACTTTGTCTGCCCTTGGGTATACTTCAACAGGTTTGATCTGAATCCCATATGGACCAGGTGAGCTCTGGGACTCAGAAGCTTTGGAGACAGGCTATTTAGCTTTATCACAAATGGTGTTATCCAGTAATGGTCTCGCTCCTGTAAGCTGAGATGAGCAGTTCTTTGCAGGGTTGAGGAGGGCTAGATACTAGTTATTTTAAAGGCCTGCCTTCTTGGGAGAGAAAAAAAAAGTCATCTTGCTGCAAAACAATCGTAGGGTTGTGCTTGTTGGGGATTTTTTGTTCTGCAGCGTCTGCTGTTGACAAAGTGGTTTCTCTGTTGCAGTAGGCTGGGTACAATAATGTCACTGTACCACTGCTAGCGAGCTACCAGGTAAGGGCCTTTGTTAGTGCTTTGTGTGCGTCTAGGAGGTATTCCGGAGCGGTCTGCAGGGATTGGTTGCATACTCCTACCTAGTAGTACAACAGCAGCTTGTACATGTGTTTCACAAGTCTTGTGTTTAACATACCTTCTTCAGCATAACTTCCTTGTATTGTACAGAGGTATAATAACGATGGAGTATTTGCAGACTAAGTTCCTTTGGAGCAGAAGGAAAGGGCCGTAAATGCATACCATAACCAAAAAATTTACAGTATGCAAAGGCAGATGGCTTGTGCATTATTGTCAGAGAAAGAGAGAACAGCGTGATAACATATTCAAGGTGTACATGATGATGAAAGAGACCTGAAGGTCAATGTCTTCGGCATCACATGCAGATTTCTCTCAGCTATCTATAAACTATGTTAGGTGCCTTCTCTGTGCACCTTAAGGTAAAATTAGATGATACCTGTGTGTATGCAGACTGTTTGGTTGAGACAGCTTCGTGCTTCCAGTGGGAGATAGAAGTACTGTTAAAGCTATAAGATTTTCAAAGTAATTAGTCTTCATCAAGATAGAAATATGCCACCTGGTGCAATTTATTGTGCTTCCATCCACTCTGTATAACCATCCACGCTATAAATATTAATAGGATACTTAAATATTTATTATAGTATTTAATATAGTA
>NW_010254227.1:2719-12407 GCF_000690775.1 Eurypyga helias
AATTTAATACAATAATCTAATATAGTAAACTTAAATATTTATTTCAATATTGAATCAGATGGTTGCCATTCAGAATCAAAGCTTGCCTGGCCACCTGTCCTAACATATTGTCAAACAGCACTGCTCATCCAGAACCCCTTAGGTGTGTGCCTGCGTTCTAGCTCATCAGAACATAAAGTGGGTGCATCCTCAAGTGTTTGCAGTTATGTGCTCTGAAAATACTGAGTTGATGGTGAACAAACAACTCTTATTTCATTCATTAATGCTTTGAAACTAGCATATGATCAGTGAAAAAAAAAACTTGTTTCTCCCAGGTTTGAACAGGCCAGTGGGTTAAATACTCTCATTGAATGTACTGCTTATGCAAGAATTGTCATGTTAGTTGGCAGATACAGGCATTTTTCATCTTATAATCAAGAATCGCCTCTAGAATATGATTCAGAGGCTCATTATTAAGCATATTTGTAAAGATAGTATCAAGGCTTAAAGTTTACAGGTACTTTTCAGTGGGAAGAATGTGCCAGTGTATGTGTGGGAGCTAATAGTTATTTTGGACTAGATTTAATGATAAAATACTTTTAAAAGGTACTGTAGGAATTGAATGTAGAGCAAAAGTGTTCGGTAGTTTTAACATGTCTTGCCTATTTCTCAGCCTTAGGGTGCTGAAGCAGTATTTGTCTTGTTCAGAGCAAGAATTTAAGGTCTTAAGAGTAATGCAATATTGATAAAACTTGGAAACTTTCAAGGATAATGCTGTAGCAGAAGAAAAATCCTTGGATGTCTGAAAAGCTGTCATAGGAAGTGTTACTTGAATCAGAGGGGCAAGAAAAAAAATCTTACCTGTGTAAGTCATCTTATATATCCATCTCTATGTAAAATATAGGCCATTAGATGTTCAGAAACCTTTTTGAAAATAACGATGTATAGGTCATGTGCAGGAAGTGCACAACACTGCAGAAAATTTTTTGTCTTTGACCTGCATCATTCATGCTGATTGGTCCCCTCCTAGTTTTGATATGTTAAACCTGGCTTACATGTTTTGGTTAAATAATTGTGTTGCATGTGGGAGACTGGGGTTTTTTTTGTTTGGGTTTTTTTGGAGAGTTCTTTCAAACTGCTGCCATGCTGTGTAGAAGTGCAAAGGGATTTCGAAGTCAGGCGTTCCTGTCCTCAGCTGGGACAGTCCTGGTGAGGCATGGATTATTTGGTGTAGGCTGAGGTGACAGAAACGTCCAATGGTGTGAGCATCAGCTGGGAATCACTGCTCACATTTGGTGCCCAGTATAGCTGTGGACTCCTTTCCTTTGGACTTTTCAGCTTATATTTATTGAGCATGACTTCAGCATATATAGAATGAAACATGGAATGAATCATGGAACGGTTTGGGTTGGAAGGGACCTTAAAGACCATTCAGTTCCAACCCCCCTGCCATGGGCAGGGACACCTTCCACTAGACCAGGTTGCTCCAAGCCTCATCCAGCCTGGCCTTGAAGACAGATGTATAAACATCACTGCTATGCGTGAGTGCTTGAAAACTGTCTGAGTGTTGGATGTGTAAACAAAATGTGTACTTTTGTACTAAAAAGAGCTTATAACTGACTCTGTAAAATGATATACTAAGCAAGCTGTGATGACAAAAACAATAGCAGCAGAAGTCCATAGTGGAGAGGTGGTTCATTGTGTCAAAACACTTCTTTTGCAGAAAGAAACACTTAAGTGGGGCCAGCAGGTATCACTGATGGTTATTCATGTAAGGGATTTTCTTGCCAGTATGCTGCATTCCTCCAGAGAGCCATAACTTTTAATTTCATAATAATTAACTTAAAATCATCCCTGTCTAAAAGGGGAGAAAATGATACTAAGATGGCTCAAATGTTAGCAGGCCTTTTCTTTTCAGTTTCACAAGAGAGATGATTGTTACTAGATGCTTACTACACTTATTCTTTACAGGAGGAAAGGGCGTTCATGTTATTTTTTTGGAGAGGTGGTGGTGTGTGTGGGTTTATTTGGTTTGTTTTTTGTTGTGTGTTTTTTCCTTCAGAAAAATATACGAAGGAACATATGCATATGTTAGTTGAATTCAAATTGGCAGGACTTGGTAGACATATTCTGAAATTAAATTTCTGTTTCTGTCTTAAATCTCTTAAATATTTGCCAGCTGTCTCTAAGCTAGTATCCTGGGCTGTATCCAGAGAAGTGGGGCCAGCAGGTTGAGGGAGGGGATTCTGCCCCTGTACTCTGCTCTTGTGAGACCCCACCTGGAGTTCTGCATCCAGCTGTGGAACCCGCCACATCAGAAGGATATTGACCAGTTGGAGTGAGTCCAGAGGAGGCCACGAAGATGCTCAGAGGGCTGGAGCACCTCTGCCATGGGGATAGGCAGCAAGAATTGGGCTTGTGCAGCCTGGAGAAGAGAAGGCTCTGAGGAGACCTTATAACACCTTCCAGTGCCTGAAGGGGCTACAAGGAAGCTGGGGGGGACTTTTTACAAAGGCCTGTAGTGACAGAACAAGGGGGAATGGGTTTAAATTGAAAATGAGGAGGTTTAGATTAGATATCAGGAAGAAGTTCTTCCTGCAGAGGGTGGTGAGGCACTGGCACAGGTTGCCCAGAGATGCTGTGGGTGCCCCATCCCTGGAAGTGTTCAAGGCCAGGCTGGATGAGGCTTTGAGCAACCTGGTCTAGTGCAAGGTGTCCCTGCCCATGGCAGGGGGGTTGGAACTGGATGGTCTTTAAGGTCCCTTCCAACCCAAACCATTCTGTGATTCTAAGAAAGTGGCAATACTGAAGAACAGCAGACAAAAGATAATTGTCGGGAGAGGAGAGAATCTGGAAAATGAATCTTTCTAAAGCTAACTCATATCTTTTAGATACTTTTGTATTGATTAATATTTTAAGATATTAACAAAGTTCTCTCCTCTTACAACTGATTTTATTGGGGTGGGTAACAAGCATGTTTGGGTGTGTTTTTTCTGAATGTAGTGCATGGGAGAACTGCGTCAATACAGGCTTTGCTATCAAAATGGGATGTTTAAAGTGGAGACTATGTCTGTGGTTCTAATGCTGCTTTTTATTAATAAGCAGTACATTGGAATACACTATGTGTTAACAGAGAATAGCCTTGTGCTGGGAATGTTTGCCGCTGCTCTTCAGACCAAGATTAGAAGACACAGCTACGCTGATAAATTGGAGTAGTACTCCATGGGTGCTTGCAAGTGCAGTGTTCTAAATGGGTAAGGAAGGTGCCAAAGGATTATCTGAAAGTGCAGGAGTACAAGAGGCTTTGCCTCATTTAATTTTCATTGTAAACCACGAATGTGAGGCTACAGGAAAGATGGGCGTCCTTCAGTATGTGTGGAGAAGAATGTATTACGAGACATAGTTGTGTGGCTGTTAGCAGGTAGAGACAGGAATGGGACCACCCTGTTTTGTGTTCGTGAGCGGTCATGAAAACATATCCTATGGGTAATTATGTCTGAAGATGAAGCAGGGGAATTACATATTAACAGAAGTCCTTTCCAAACTTTGTTTTCTGTCATTTGATAGCAGCTGAGATGTGGCAGGCCGAATCTAAGTTGTGTGAGGGGCTTTGAAAGTAAGGTAGCTGGTGTTTGAAATAGTAGAAAGGGTAGTTAGTTGAGGGAGTCAGAAGAAAAGTGTAATTCAAGGCTCACTCTTGCTTCTCCACTGATGGTTCTCCTAGACTGTTTATGTAACCAACCTGAACGGTTTTTATGAACTTGTCTTGTCTCAAAAACTAACTTTTGTGATGTGTTTCACTTTGATCTTGATGCAAGTTTATTAAGCTGTGGTTTGTATTCAACTTGCAGAGTAGAAATGTCGGGGGAATGAAGGAATGAGTTACCTTGTAGCAGCAGCCACATAAACCAGGTCCATTAGCTCCGAGTCTGTTCACTTGTGAAGTTGATGTAGCCTTTTGCTTCTATAAAAATAGAGGGGAAGAGTCATAAAACTGAACAGAACTAGTTGTCACTGATACTGGTTCCACAGTCGGATGTCTTTGAGAACCTCTTCTTCAGAGGGACCCAGGGTCCAACAGTGTCCAGCTTAGTCAGGACTCTGCAGTAGCTGAGGGGAGCTTAGCACACCTAGTTGCTCTAAATCAACCCCTTTCAGATGTGGGATTAGAGCAGGTGACCTCCAGAGGTTCTGCCCAACATGAATTAATTTATAACTCTTTAATCCTAAGTATCTGTAACTTATTCTGCTATGGTGGTCTGGTAAGAATTGAGTTTAACAGAATACCAGCACCTTCTGTCTAAAAATGTAACGTGATGCTGCTTGCAGGATGAACGCAACAGCTTAGAATTGTCACTTTTTCCAAGGAGAAATGTATCTGCTTAGATGAGCAGACAGGAGGAAGGATTGTCATGTTGGTATATTCAGTTTCTAAACTGCTCTAACTTGTTTATTTGCTATCATGGTACACTTAGGCTTGCGTAACTGTGCCTGTAACTGTTTCTGGGTTAATGAGACAAAGGTGGTTGAAACTAGAGTATTGTATTTACAATACGTGGCTGGAGCTGTTGAGACAAAATTTATCAGTATTTTGATGTTAGCCTTTAAAGTGTGACGGGGGTACTCAGTGAGTTTAAGAAGTTATTTGGGAAGCAATGTTCTGTCTGTTTGGAGAAATTGGTTCTATGAAGGTAGCTTCGCCAGACTTCTCACTTCCATAGTCTTTGGAATTGTGGAGAACTTTGAGTATCAGTCATGAATGGTGGATCAGTTTGGTGCCAAATGGTAATTTAGCACCTACCTGTATATGGGATCTAAAATGAAGATTTTTCTTTTTTAATTTAAAGTTAATTTGTTTGTCAGTTTGATTTGCCTATTGCTTTTGGAGTTGCACTTCCCTGATTTTTATCTTCTTTTACTGTTTAATGTATTGACGCTTTGCTTACTGATGAATTTTGGTAGACAATCCTAATGTTACTTGGAGAAGTCTTCATTGCAGCAGTTGTCCATCTGAACTGGTTTGTATTTTTCTATTTTTCACAGAAAGTGTCAATTTTTTATAGTTCTAAAACATAGGAAGTAAAGGTTAGTCAAAGAGTTGCCATAAAGGTAAATCTAGATACTTAAAGAGCATAGAATCACAGAATGGTTTGGGTTGGAAGGGACCTTAAAGACCATGTCGTTCCAACCCCCCTGCCATGGGCAGGGACACCTTCCACTAGACCAGGTTGCTCAAAGCCTCATCCAGCCTGGCCTTGGACACTCCCAGCGATGGGGCATCCACAGCTTCTCTGGTTAACCTGCGCCTTTGCCTCACCACCCTCTCCAGAATGAATTTTTTCCTGATAATCTAATCTAAATCTCCCCGTTTTCAATTTAAACCAATTACCCCCTTGTCCTGTCACTACAGGCCCTTGTAAAAAGTCCCCCCCAGCTTCCTTGTAGCCCCTTCAGGCACTGGAAGGCTGCAATAAGGTCTCCCCGGAGCCTTCTCTTCTCCAGGCTGAACAAGCCCAATTCTGTCAGCCTTTCAATAATGCTGAGTCCACAGGGTTACAGATAGATATTTAAAATAGTTTCTAAGAACTGCAATCAGAAATTGCAGTTTTGGGTAGGAGAGAGAACGTGGTAGTCTTATTTGAATTTGAAGAAAAATACAAGATGCAACTTGATGAAATAAAAATACAAATTGTTGGCTGTAGAACAAGGTATTTTACATTATATTAAACCTGCCTTCTGTCTTTCTTATCCTGCTTATCTAATATAAATAAGATTAAGACACATTCCTTTTTACATGTGGAAAGCCCTGAACAGAGTGTGTCTTCTCAGATTTCTTTAACTCTTGCATGAATTATTTCCTGAGTCAGTGTATCCAGCTCCTAGAATAATGTTATATGCAGAGGAAGAATTTTAAACTGGAATTATAATTGGTAAATAAGAAATGTGTGGTCCAGATTTCCCTGTGTCCATCTCGAGGCGACTTGGGTGAAGCCACTGGGAAGCCTTCTGTAGAAAACTCCCAGTAAAGCAGTTTGGTACCAATGGGCTTATTCAGAAGGGAAACAAAGCTATGTTTAGAACAAATACTGTTTATGGCATATTTTGTTTCAAACTCCAAATGTAGGTATTTTCTGGTAATTATGAAAACATTTCAGTGTCGCTCAGTTTTCAGATACATGCTGTTATGTAATATTCTTCCATCGGATTAAATGTCATTTACTGGCTCAGGCTGAAAATTAATATAACTCTTTTTCTAGCTTGATCATTTAAGTATGCCATTTGGGCCTTCTTTGATTTAGCATAGGCTTCGGTTGCAGTTCCAAGTGTGTCTCTCTTCGAGGAAGAAATCAATTTTTAAAAAATGTCAGTTTTGTATGCTTGAATTCATCTTCAAAACTGCTTTGATTATTGTTTTTAGACAGATTGCTTGGTTCTCTAATGAAAATTATTCATATACAGGAACTTTCTAATCCTATTTTCCACACTTAAACAAGAACGTTACCTATGGAAGTGGTGGGAAATGTAGAAATTTACCCTATGCATACATTGTTATCTGGGTTTAAAATGCCAGTTGGAATATGTAGAATCAGATTTGAATGCATCAGGGTTCACCGTCATCAGAACTGTTAATCTGTAGAGATAGTTTTTAATAGACCTTACAGCTAACCTCTGTGTTTTGTTCTTCTTTTAGTATTTCATATTTCCTGTGGGTTTTATAAGTGTTCAAAATCCTTTCATGGCATAGCTAAATCCCCTAGCATTTAAATATTATATTGAAAAGTAACAAATGTTTTCAAGGCATTTTGCTAGAGTTCATAAACTTTTCAAATAAAACTTACCTACTTGTGAAATAATTTCAAATTTCAGGGTTTTTTTTAAAGATACTTTTTTGAAACAGGATGAAATTAGAGTCAGAAATATCTTAAATGTTTGTTACCTTCATAATCAGCTTGTCAAGGTGAGTGGAAAAAATAACCACCATAAATGCAAAATACTTGTCATCAGCAGCCAGTTGAAAAACTTCTCCTTGATACTTTATATTGGACACCTGAAAACAAGGGGGCATCTTGACTTGCCTTCTGTTCAAGGTAGGAAGATGATCTGTTATGGAAATTTGAAGTAAATGATGCAAAAACTGCAGCTTCTGCACTGGGTGCCTAAATTTAGTTTCTGCTTCATTTGAGATTTGATGTCAAATGTTCCTGTAACATAACTGGAGTGTCTGTTTGTTTGGTTTTTCCTCTAGAACATCCATTTTTGGCTATTGCATAACATTTTCCCATGTCCTCCTGGAAAGATGTGTCGGAACCTGTGGCAGGACTATTAAAGATCAGCATGGGTACATAGATTGTGTTAGCTGACTTGGGGGCTGGGGTGAATTTCATCCTGAACCCATAAGATTTCTTTAGCAATAGTAGATTAAACTTTACCCCACCACTAATGGTTGCTGTAATTGTATTGCTAACACGACATTGAAGGACAGAACTTTTTGTCTGCTGACAAAATTCCAGTCTGCATAAACCACAGAATCACACAGGTTGGAAAAGACCTATAAGACCATCTGGTCCGACAATCAACCCAACACTACCACAGCCACTAGACCATGTCCTCAAGCGCCACATCAACATGTTCCTTGAACACCTCCAGGAATGGTGACTCCACCTCTTCCCTGGGCAGCCTGTCCCAATGCCTGACCACTCTTTCAGTCATCACTTCAGGTCATTAACCAATGTGGTGCACATTTGCTGACTTGTGAGCTTTGAAATTTTTCACAGTTAGCTGCTGCTGTGCTGTGTGTCATTGTGAGAAGTTGTCACGTCTCTGACATTCTCACCCACCCCCTGGTAATGCCTTACCTGTGGAACCGTGTAGGATGTTTGTGTTCAGCGTTTGCATTTCAGTTAGGATTGCCTACCAAAGGAGGGAACGCTTCATGTTTGTTGTTCTGTTGCAGTGATCAAATATTTGTCTAGGGTAAGAAATAATAATATAAGAAAATGAGACCCTAACATAGTGGAAAGTGATGTAACTTGGGAGTTACAAGATATGAATTGAAATCTGGACACCTAGAGAGGGGAATTGAACTTGAGTCTTAGCAGAGCAGACACCTATGTGGGGTTTGTTTTCATAGAATGGTTTGGGTTGGAAGGGACCTTAAAGACCATCCAGTTCCAACTCCCCTGCCATGGGCAGGGACACCTTCCACTAGACCAGGTTGCTCCAAGCCTCATCCAGCCTGGCCTTGAACACTTCCAGGGATGGGGCATCCACAGCTTCTCTGGGCAACCTGTTCCAGTGCCTCACCACCCTCTCTATGAAGAATTTCTTCCTGATGTCCAATTGGAATCTACCCTCTTTCAATTTAAACGTGTTACCCCTTGTCCTGTCACTGTGTGGTTTTTTTTTTGGTTGCTGTTGTTTCAGCTGTTAAGTGGAAACACCAAAATTTTCCCCACTATTCCTGATTTTCAAATGTAATAAAATGAACTTTTTTCAGCTTTCAATGTTCTGTCTTGTGAAAAAACTGCTCCCTTAGAGGAAGAAAAAGAATCCTGTGTCAATAGCTTGTTAAAACTCAAGTATAAAATCTGGCTGTATGGCTGTAGGGGGATGGGGAATTGCATGCTCTTAGTCGGATGATTTCGTGTATAGATACTGGTCCCATATTCCACCATTAATGATCAGCCACGAGTGTTCCCCTGTGCAAGTGGCATGTCAGTCTCTAGAATGTTCTCTCTTCGGTTTGGAAGCTAATCCATATGCTGAATGACTTGTGTTCAGTAGAACTGTCTGTGGATATAATTTCATAAGAAAGTACTAAACTCATTCAAGAAATGTTTTACGTTTCTTTTTATATTTGAGAAAAAAACAGCTTTTCTTTGTGTTTTGACTTCAGTTACAAATTTACCGATTAGGTCAACATGATTTGATGGCTTATTCTTCGGATCCATCAATATGTATTTACATTCTCGTAATAAGCTTTGGCTTTCATCCTGTTAGGAAAAGATGAAGTGCTGAGGCCAGTGAGAGATTCCTGACAATATTGATTGAGATTGTTGGGTAACTTCACTTTTTCTGCTATGCTGGACTACTGGTTGTTTTTTTTGTTTGTTTGTTTGTTTAACATACGTTGTAAACCACTTCTCTGGTTTTGCTTGTCTCCGTTTTCTTGTTCTCTTTACATAGACAGTACGTAGAATTGTAGTTTACTTTAGGTTGGAATGGATCTCGGGAGGTCTTTTAACCAACCTACTGCCTAAACCATGTCAAACTTTAAAAGGTCTCATTGCTTATGTGCTCTAGTGCCTGACCACTTCCATTGTGAAGGTTTTTAATGCCTTCACCTGCTGAGAATTTCCTGTGTTGCAGCACGTCTGCTGCCTCTCCTCCGGCTGTGAACCTTGAAAAAACATCTGACTCTGCAATAGTGGTTATATTCCCCCTCCTTGCCTTTAGCCTTCTGTTCTGCAGATGGAGTAAACCCACCTGCTTCAACCTCCTCTAGTGCATAGTGTGCTCTCAGTCCTGGACATCCTGACGGCCTTTCTCTGGGCTGCTTCCAGCAACATCCATGGATACGACTGTGCGCTCAGCGCTGTCCAAGTGTCTCTCCCAGCCAGCTGCAAGCTGCGCTTAAACCTCTTGTTGCCAAGTGCTGCTGCCTTTGAAACAGTGATCAATGTTTATTATTTTAGAATCATAGAATCAC
>NW_010254228.1:0-1869 GCF_000690775.1 Eurypyga helias
TCAGTCAGTCACACCTGAGCAGCGGGCAGGGAGCTGAACGTACGGAGGTGAAAAAGCAGAGCTGCTCTACTCCCAGTAGTGAAAGAAAGAATCCAGCATCCTCTCACAACACAGCAGCAGTTTGAGTTAGTGAGGAGGGGTGGAAGAGTTTTACCAAAAGCTACTAGTCGAGAGAGGCATTAACATTGCACAGTATCATGAGTTCACCAACAGCAACAGCCTTGGCTGTGCTGTCCATCTAGCCTTCCCTCAGCTTTCCCGGTGTGGATGGGAAAACAAAAAAAACAGAAAAAAAAAAAGCCCCAAAGACAGTCCCCCAAGATCCCTAAGACACTGGTAATCCACCGCAACCGTGACAGTCAGGTCTCCTCACCTTTCTCAGTTTTACTCTGAGATTTGGGGGCAATACGATAAAGGCACTCATTGGCCAGGCACCATCACCTTGTTCTACATCGATGGTTAACACAACGCTCAACGCTTACTCTAAGCGGAGATCGTATCCACAATGCTGCCTTAACGCTCTGCTTATAAAATACCTCATTTCAGTCATGCTTTGGTTTTACCACGCTAACAAGCTCAGGGGGTGGGGGGGTAAAAAATAATCCATGCCAGCTGTCTGTACCAGGTTGGCCTTTTGGGACAGACTTTGGCAAAGACATCTAACTCTTTTCCCAGCAGAAATTAGTCAAGTTTTGTTCCAAGTAGACAAAACTGCTAACAAAGAGAGTGTTTTGCTGCTGTAAATGGCATAATCAGCACTCCACTCACAGATGCTTAGTTAACACATGCAACATAATCAGGAACTACCATGACAATCCCTACAAAGAAAAGCCCACGAGAACACCAGTAATTCTGTATCCACAGAGATTTTCAACAGTGTACAGTCAGACCTTACACCTTTAGTACTGGAAGTTACATGAAATAAATTATCTTGCAGGTATTTGTTCAGCGCAGCCAAATTTAAGATGCATAGGTAACCTTCATTCTGGAATCCTCCCAGACTTGAATGCCTTTACTTTGCATCCTCTGTAATTCATGGTTAACAGAACTTCTACATATGATCTGGCAAAAGAGACACTATTCCAAAATTAAAATGGACTACAGATATCCCTTTTTCTGTCTGGCAAACATCAAGCTGCCTTTCAGAGCAAAGGCAAAAGGAATTTTACGCTGTCTTACATTGGTCTGTTCCTAGGAACATGCCTCGGTATCAAGGTGTATTCACTATTTGTACCTAATTGCTATTATTATTGCAGTTCTTCAGCAAATTCTCTTCCAGGACAGTTCATTAATATCATACTTGAAACCAGATGAAGACAGTTTCCATTGTATGGTTCAAGGGACAAGCATCAAGTTTGGATAAAGATAACAAGACCCAACTTAAGCCCACTGTGTATAGACTTCCATCAACCGTTCTTCACCTTTTTAAATTATTCAAGAGAACAGAAAGAATCTCTCTTCATCCTCCAATTATTTCCCATGCTCCACTGCCTAAAGACAACATAGGAAAGGGTCTTCTCTCAGTGGATACACGTGAGAAATTGTTGATTTGGGGATACACCAAGTTTTTAAACAGGAAAGTACAGCTCTACTCACACAAATGACTATTCTGAGTTGCTGTCTTCTTGATGATTTAACTAGCACAGGTTCAGTACCTTCTCTCACAATTTATCAGACCTTTTCCCCTCTTTGTCCCACTGCTGAGCATTTCAGCAAGTAGATCACATACTTCCGTATTTAAGAAGCAATACCTTCTTGTAAATGCTTCATACTGTATGCCTGGACAAGCAGGCTGGCATGCCCCTTCCTCATATAGTCTTAGTAGTGTTAGGTTGATCACTAGGGTTTTTATATATATACATATATATA
>NW_010254229.1:0-4177 GCF_000690775.1 Eurypyga helias
TAAACATCTTTTCCAACCTAAATGACTCTCTGATTCTACGATTCTGCCCGAGTCTGAGACATCACTGCCAACAAAGCCACTGCTCTTGCCACTGCAGCTTTGAGCTGTATGAATGAGTTGAGAGCAGCTAAAGAGGAGGTTGCAAGGGGAAAATTAAAGCATCAATCCTGAACTTGCCTTTGAGCTGAGCAGAGAAGCAGTCCCCCAAAACCTTCATGTGTGGGTACCCAGAGAACCAGGTGACCTCTGACTAGCTCTGGATGGGGAACCCCTTATCCAACACAGGCTCCATTTGCCCAGAGATGAAGCCATGGTGTTTGGGAGCTACTGGGAACTCACCTGAGCCTGGAGTCAGACTGCTTGCCACCAGCCCCAGCTTCCATGGCTCCTCACATGGCTCTGGGACATGACCTCAGGCTGGATTCCTCCATCAGTCACAGCTGCTTCCAGGCTCCATCCAGACCCATTTGCTCTGGTTTGGGGAAAGATTTGGCTGATGAAACTGAGACACATGCAAGTTTGTCCACAATCCCAGATGAATCAGTGATAACACTGCTCCTGGGACTGAGAAACGGTCTGGAGAGGGTTGGTCTGGTTGGAGAAGGTCTGAGCTGACCTAGGGAAGGTTTCTTTAAGGCTGGCTCAGCTTCTCTGTCCACTGTTGCTCATTAGCTGAGAAAGCAATGCCTACCAGATGCAGACAGAAGCAGCGCAGAAGCATTCACACCAGTGCTGCCTTTGTCTCAGCCTCACAGGCAGTTGGGACAACGTCGT
Organism: Eurypyga helias; assembly: GCF_000690775.1. Taxonomy (NCBI): domain Eukaryota; kingdom Metazoa; phylum Chordata; class Aves; order Eurypygiformes; family Eurypygidae; genus Eurypyga; species Eurypyga helias. The sequence goes on from NW_010254229.1 coordinate 775, forward strand.
CACCAGGCTGGAGGACACAGCAGGGACATGCAAACTGGGGAATTAGCCACCTATCAAGCAGTCTTCTAGGCTTTCTGCATCTTCTGCAGGAAAACTAGATGCATTCAAGGTGGAGGCTGCAAAGAGGGTCGGTATTCCCTCTGCTGCCTCCACTGTGATCTTGGCAGGTTCCACGGCTTTTAATCCTCCCAGACCTAATCCTGCCATGTGCTGTGCTCCCTCCAAGAGATGTTCAGCACCAGGATGGCTTCTCAGCTGTTCTTCATTGCCAGACCCGTGCTGGCTCTGAGCATCCCTGCCTTCCTTATCTGCAGCATGGAGAAACCCCAGAGGTAACCGAGATACCCAGAGCAGGAGGTGAGGCTCTGAAGCTCGAAAGGACATACTAAACGACCTACTAGGCCAGCATGGTCCACCTACCTCTGCTCCACCAGCAACAATGGGAGAGGCAAGCACGTTTAGGGCAAGTAAATTGTTCCAGCTTGCCTGTGGCCCCTTGCCCTTGTGCCACTCCAGCACCCAGTCCTGGATTAGGGATGTTCAGCATACATCCCCATTAGTATCTACTTCTGGAACTAATTAGTCTATTTTGTCTAATCCTTTTAGATTAGATCCCATCTGCCTCCTGTGGATGCAACTGCATGAAAAAAAAGACAGCCTGGGATCTGTTTTAAAATGATCAGGAACCTGGTCTAGTGGAAGGTGTCCCTGTCCATGGCAGGGGGTTGGAACTAGATGATCTTTAAGGTCCCTTCCAACCCAAACCATTCTATGATTCTATGATCTCTTGCTAGCTTCTACCTAGCTCAATGTCCTTAACTGTGGGATCTGGTAAACAGCTTTAATTCCCTGCCCCATTAAAGCTCAGAGTTAGAAGAAAGGACTGAGCATCTCCGCTCTACAAGTTTCTTCCACTGGTAGCCTTGCTACGGATGATGCTTGATCCTGGAAAGCAGAAATCCTGCACCAGCACTGCTTCGTGGGAGCTTAAAAGAGGACAGACTCCATCACTGACACAGAAAAACAAGGGTCAGTCTCCAGGGTCACTGCAGCCTTCAGAAAAGAATAAATGTACAAAACTGACAGAGTTTATATTTTTCAAGTCCTGTCCAAAGAGCCTGTTAGACTGCAGTGTTTGCTGCAGAAATAAAGAGCTCTTTTAATAAATAATCAAGTGAATTAGTAACACTGCTTTAAATAAAACAAGCCAAACGACCACAACAGCATCAGTTTTACGGCTCAGCACGGATTGTTTACTGCAAGGGTGGGTGTAGGACTCCCAGTGCCAGTCGGATTTCACTGTCCCCCACCCCGGCAGCTCCCCCACACCCGGCCCAGGCACTGCGACAACAGGCTTCAAATCTCCGTCTGGTCTGTCGGGGAGTGGAGGTTCAGACCCATATCACAAAGTGTTTGGGTTAGGGTTTTTTTTTTAAATTAAAGCATGTAATAACTCAGTAGATCTGCAGCCCCCTAAATCCAAAGGCTCCCCAGGGAGCGTAACCACGCTGGAAATAACTCGGGACAAAAAGAAATCAAAGGGTTGTCCTAGGCGCTGGTGCGTTTCCAAGCTGGGCGGTTGGAGGGGAGGAGTTGAGTTGGAGAAGTGGATGTGTCTTTTGGCAGCTGGGCCCTCTCATTAAAGGAGCGCAGAAGACGGAAGAAGGCAACTCCCAGTATCGCTCCCCCTTCCCGGTCCTCTCCCCCTCATCCCACTGCTGTAGGATCTCCTACGTGGCACTGTGGGGGTAGGGAGCGCCGGCTGGAGCGCCGGCAAAATCCAACTGCAGTTGGAAATCGCTCGATGGCGACGGAAATCTCCCCCTGCAATCAGCTCGATTCCTAGCACTTTTACCCAGGAAACCATCTTCACGATCAAGATTAAGCTGTTTGCTGAAATTGTGGTAGAATTTACTTATTTTCTACGTATTTTCTACGTGTTTTCTACTTATTTTTTACTTATTTTCTACCCGGAAGCCCTGCAGATTTATTGTGGTTGTCTTGGAGCAATGCACTCAGGATTGTGCTGTCTGGGGGGGGGTGGGGGTGCATTAATAGTGTGGGACAGTTAGCGATAGCAGGGATAGAGGGGAATATACATATAAAAATCAGGCAAAAATTGAAATGTCTTTATGCTGCGCTGCTTGTACTCAGACACAAAGAATTATTTTTATTGTGCTACAAATTCCCGTTATTGAGGCAAAGCCATGTAAAAGGACCGAAGCACAGAGCCTTGCACTTGTGTCAAGTGAAACAACTCCTTCTGTCAAAGGAGTTGGGTGCTGGGAGGCATTGGAAGAGATCAAGATTAAAAGTATTAGAGTTTATTTTGAATTTCATTAGGAAGACAAAAGCAGAGGGAAGCAATTACACAGAAGGGGTCGAAGGTGGAGCGATTCAGAGCTGGGCTGAGAGTGGCAGTTTAAAGGAGCTTTTCTCATTTCTCAGCTGGTACATGCTGCTGGTACAGACCAGTAACATTTCACCTGAGTATTGATTGTTTGCTATCAGCAAATTCATTTTTTACTGTGGCAAGGTAGTAACAGAGCAAAGACCGTGCTATAAAAACCCTGGGGCCACACTCTGATCATTTATGCAGACAGGAAGCCAAGGAAACTGCTCCAGATACACACGAGCGTACACAAAAATATGATGCTTAAGGTACTTCAAACTTCTCTTTCCTGCTGAGTCCCTCCCAGAAGGAAGCTGATCCCTGAACATCATGTGGTGAAGCCATTAGGACCACTTAAGCACGTTATCATTAAAGATTGCAGCATAAGGTACCTGCTAAGATGCAAAATGCCCAGGGAAGATGTCAGCTGGAAGCAGGTTTTGTTCAGGTAATTCTTTCTCCACACACGGCACTGAAAAAGAAAACAAATATTTAATAAGTCAGGCAAAGCCAGGAGCCTTCAGGCATCTGAAACGGCTTCATGCTTGGCACCCAAAAGGTCACCCAGTGCGCGAGACCCCTCGGCGTTTTCCCCCTGTGACAGCTTTTGTGCAAATGACCCCGCACGGATCAATTCAGCCATAATAAAGGCAACGAGGAATGGATGAGCAGGACCATCTTTCTCACAGCCAGGAAGAAACACCTCGTGACCAGGACAAACCTCCCGTTATCTGCTCCCGCTGTTATCAAGGGCTTGCTGCTGCAAACCATACTGTGAGCGCCAGGGAGCTGGTTTGCTCAGCTGAGGGGTGGAGGATCTACTCCCTTGGTGTCATCCCAACGGTTTAGACAGAAGAGAAATGTCACTTTTTGATGCCGTCTTCTGGAACGGGTGATGTTGTGCAGGGAAATGAATAGTGGAAAGACGAGATGATCCCAATGCCAGGTGCTTGCAATACAATCAGGTTTGAGGGCAGAATATCCAGAGATTCACACAGATTCACAGAGTGG
>NW_010254230.1:0-7227 GCF_000690775.1 Eurypyga helias
GAAGTCTTTGGGGTCCCCCCGCCCCCGGAATGGAGCCCCCGGGTCGGTCCCCTCCCGTGGGAAGGGAGAAGGGGAAGGAAAAGAGTGAGGATAGGAATAAAACAGAAAAAGGATGGGAAAGGAAAGGGGGAAATGGGTGGAAACGGAGAGAAGGAAAAGGAGAAAAAAGAGGAAAAAAGGGGAAAGGGTAAAAGGAACATTGAAGGGAAAAAAGGGAAAAGTGAGTGGAGAAAAGAATCCCGTTTTAAATAAAGATTCATTAAAACGTGGTGGTGGATGCCTGAGGATGCTCGTTACAAGGCAGAGGTTCCTTTCCAGCCCTTGGGATGAGCAGAGCATTCCCAGTGCCCGTGGGGTCCCACTCGGGATGGGAAGGGGAAAACGCACACCCACCATCAGCCTGGCACCCAAGACTGGGTGGGAGCTGGGACCCTCTGGAAGCTGCCCCTCACAGCACAAGGTTTCCAGAGCTTCCCTCCAGTCTCTGATTTCATTCCTCCGGCGTAGCTGTGAGAAATAATATTTCTGCACAAAATGATAACTTTGTACCTTATTAAATTACATATCTCTGGAACTTTTTCCAGCGTTGAAACCATATCGTATAGGCAAAGGGGAAGGCTGGGAGGAATTTTTACAGATGAGTAATAAACCTCTGGAAAAGAAAAAGGGGTGGAAAAAAAGATTTATGATGGAAAGCTGACACAACCTTAAGTGGATAATTCAATTTTTACTCACTTTCTTTGTTCCCTACAGAGGCACTTAGAGCTACAAAGCCCAGGCACACACGGGACTATTGATCCTCGGACTCGGAAGCCCCCCGCCCTGTTTTCTGCCGGCCCCTGCCCAGGGACACCCGCAGCGTGTGCCAACAGCACTGGTAAATACACATTTTTTTTCTGTTCTCGGGGCCTTCCCTTGCTTTGCCACATACATCCACACCTACATCCCTACTTGGGTTTTGTCTGGGGTTTATTCCAACCTGCTTTTTGTCATAGTTGGGGATAATCTCAGAACAGGTTATAGTTTCCTTTCCTAACAAATCTATAGCTATAAATGAACAGGGTGCAGATTTTTGGGTGCTCTGATTGACTAAATTCTGATTTCTTTCCCCGTGTGTCTCTCTGCACCTTGCCCATCATCTTTCTAATCCTTCTGCAAATCAGAAGCTTTTCAAACCGGTAGTGATGCAAAGATGGGTGCAAACCCTTGCAAGGGTATTTTTGATAAAGACATAAGAGAAACCAAACTGGGTCAGGGCAAAATGCAGGTATCTGGAGAAAGGATATTTTTCCCCTCTATAAATGCAGCTGGGTTTCTGTGGGCAACACTTTGCACAGCCTGGGATTTGCTGGACTGTCTGGGATTTGCTGGGCTGTTGCTTCCCATCGAGCTGCTTGTGAGAGTAATGTCATTCAAAGAAGTGAATATGGAGAAGGGATGAAAAGGAGAAAGCTGTTTTCTAGAAATTCTGTGGCTGAGCATTATTTCCTCTCATTCCTGCAAGGCAGTTTGCGATTATTTCTTTCCATTACAGCTGCAAAACTTACTGCTTGATTTGGAATTTCATTGCACTGAAAAAATCCCGCAGACTGGGCTTATCAGGACAGTTGATTTTGAGTCTCAAAATTTAACTTAACAATAGCTAGTGGGGTTTTTTTATACCAAAAGTAAGAAATTCCAACACGGAGTATTTGGGAACGATCAGAATAAATACTGTGATTAATCTAGTCCAAAAATTGGTGTGTTTTGGTTTAGGGAGTGTGTTTTCTAAAGGTCACAATTTGCATTTTTAATCCTTATTTTAAAAAAATAAAAAAGATTCCATACCTCAAACATTACTCTGTGCTGGAAGAAGCATTTCCCACCTACACATGAAAAGTACATGCTGTCGTGCTTGCGTGCAGACACAACTGCCCCGTGGCCTGTTGCTGCACACAGGGTCGCTTCGGCCCTATGTGCACACACACATCACTGCCCGGCAAATGCACAGACACAGGCAGTCAGGGTGTACGTGGATCACAGCACATGCATGTACCTGCAGTCACAGCACACACACACTTGCAGCAGAAAGCTGCAATTAGCACACACGTGTGCAATCACAGCCCAAGCACATGTAACCATGGCACACACATGTACATGTGCCATGACTGCATGTGCAATCACAGCCCAAGCATATGATTACAGCATGAATGTGCAAACACAGCACCCACACATGTGCTGTTGCAGCACACGTGCAATCACAGCATGAATGTGCAGTGGGGGGACTCACACACATGCAGTCGCAGCATGTGCACACGTGCCATTGCAGCACACACATGCAACCATGACGCATGCATGCAATCCCAGCACACACATGCGATTGCAGCATGCGTGCAATCATAGCACGCATGCAATCATAGCACGCATGCCTGCATCGTTTCACTGCCCCCCACACAGTCCCGGGCATGCAGCCCCCCACGCTGCGCTGTATCTCACGCACACCCCTACCCACACGTGAGCACCCTGCACAGGCACCCACCTCTCTCCCTCCCCCTCTCACACACACAATTACCAGACACACAGGCATATTTTTATTGCAGCTGTCAGGAACATGAAAAACCTTTCTGCCAGCACTCAGCACGGGCAATTTATGAGCCTGGTCTGTTTGAGTGAGGAAGGGGGGGATGGGGATCAGAGAAGAAATGATGGGAGAGAAAATGGCCCATAAATTGTTCGCCGTGATTTACACTGTAGTCCATTTGCAGCCTATTCTTTTTTTGGAGCCTCACACACAGATCTCTCTCCCGCTCTCCTTCACGTTGGGGTCCTGAGCCGGCCCAGCTGGAGGAAGGCAGCGATCAGAGTTCAGTTGGTGCAGACAGAGCTAAAGTAAACAGACGTGGTCATTCAGCAGGCAGTTAGCAGCCTTTGGACAGATGAGCAGGGCTTCGCAGGACCACACACGCAAACCCCTCTAGACCACACAGGGACCGGGCTGCGTTGGCTTTGCACGCAACGCGTGCAGGACGGTACTCTTCCCAACGCGTGGGGATGGGGCTTCTCCGGGTCCCCAGTCCCCTGGCTGCTCCGGGAAGTGTTTCCTGCCACGGTCCCTCCTGCTCGCCGGGTCTGTCACCCGGCCTGGAGAGCATGGTATACATTCCTCGCCAGGAGACATAGCGTACTCCGGGAAAAATGCCACTGCTACTTCCACAGCTCATAAAGTCATCTGCTGACCTTCTCCTTTTCTCCCTTCAAATCTGGCCCATTGGTCTCGTACCTCACATTTTATCTCCATCGCTTGCTGAGGAGGTACCAAAATGGTGTTAGCAGCCTCCCACACTGTCCTTTTGACCAAAAAAGCGCCTTTTGGGATCTTTGCTCTGTGCTGAGGCTAAACAGCCCCTTTGCTACTACTGAACCTTCACCCTGGCTGGGAAAACCCTCCCCTGAGTGTGTCTACCTGTATAGTTAATCCATCTGACAATATCAAAGCAACCAGTGTGCTTGGGCTCTGTGCAGCATCCTTGAGCTCTCTTCCTCGAGCAGATGCCAGGATGAAGGAAGAAGCATCCTTGAACCTCACTGAGCTATTTGATCATACTTCTTCTGTCCTTGTGGTGTTTGCAAGCATTCCCAAAACATACTCTCTCCATCCCAGCCTGCTTTTGGATGATGGGCATTTCTTTTCCCCTGTCACAGTGCAACTGGGTCTGGCGGCTTGGAGACTGGTGGCAAAGGGGTTGCTTGCTTTGGTGTTGCTCCTACCAGGATGGACAAATCTGGAGCGAGAGTGATGTCAGCATCAGAAAGCCCCATGACTCTTCATACCCACCCTGACCTGTATGTTCCAGGGTCCCTCCCAGCGTCCCAGATATGCCATGGGACCAGGATGCAGCTCCAACATCACCTGCTCCTGGCTGGCCAAGCAGAGCCCTGGCCATAGGAGAAAGCAGGGATTTCCTGGAAATGGCTGAGGGAGAAAGAGGCTGGAAGTCAGAGGAAGAGCCTGCCATCATTCCCACTTCACTATTTCTACCTCCTGACCTTTCGGCTGGCCACGCACATCACCTCTCCATAGCCCTGCTGAGGCTTTACCCTGGTGGGGTGGTGTCCTCTGGCATCTCTCAGTGCCACAAAATCCTCCCCAGAGCACTGAACTCATCCTCTTTTGGACCTTCCTCACTCTTCACCTTGGACACAACAGTGCCATTTTGTCCTCTCCTTGAGAATCACCTCCTGGTCTCCCCGTGATCCAAGCAGAGCTCCGTGGGGAAGCTCCCATCCCCTCCCCGCAGCAGCCTCGGAGCTGCAGCCAGGCCAGCGCGCGAGATTATAAAACAGATCAGTGTTCGCTGGAGTGAACTCTGAGAAATTACATTTGCCTGTCAGTATCATGTTAAAGCATAACACAGACTCTCATTTTCCCACTACTTTGGCTCCGAGGGCGTTTCGGTCCCTGCTGAGAAACATGAAGGTCGTGGCCTTCAGGTTTCCAGATCTGCCCTTACACACCACGGGGAGATCTGACAACAGCCTTATTATTTATGTATCCAGGCAGGGGCTGCCTAATGAAACCCAGAGATTTTTATTGACACACGTTGGGGCTCTGGGTAAGAGAGAAGCAATCTGTCGGGTGGTTCTCGTAAACACAGTGGCTATTCATTTAGGGTCAGTCCTACGGGTGGACTTTTCGTGCCAGGTTTGACAGCACTTAATTCACGCCGGGGTCGCACTTAAGCTCACGAGCTGGTGATGTGCCTCCGTCGGGTGGGTGGCAGCCCGTGCCAGGAGAGCTGAGTTTTTTGCTGGGTGTTTGAGGAGGATGAGTGACAAGGGTAGACCCAATTCCCTGCTGTAAATAAGGGGTGAAAAGTACTTTTATAAATGCAGTCGTTGCTGCTGGGCAGGGGGGGAGCAGTCGTGAGAAATACGAGTTTTTTCACGGATGATTTAGGAGAGGAAAAATAGATGCAATTAATGACTTTTCTACCCAGAAAGGTATTATGATTTCTCAGCCCGGAATTGGTCCTTCTCGCACTGCTGATAGACACGATGGAGTTTTTTTGAGTGGCAAAGAAGGTATTTTGGTTGTCCAGATTGCTTTGCTGATGCTGCAAAAAGGCGCCTACTTTGGGGTGCCCTGCGGAGTCCAGTTGCCAGGTCTCATCCCTTGTGCCCTGACCCCTAACTTTGCAGAGGGCTGCCTGGGTCTATTCCGGGTTCAGGAGGAAAGAGAAGCTTTTCTTGGCAAGGAAATGACTCGTAAGTAGTCTCCTCACAAACCAGGAACATGTAGGAAAATTGTGGCTGAGTACATTTTAGTCTGGCGTTTAAAGGACTGAAAAATGATTGCAGTTTCCTTTGGCAATTGCAGTGGGAGCCTGAAGATGTGACCTTTAAGGAGATTCTGTTTACTGCAGCCACAGGCTTGGAGCATTGCGTGATCTCGGCAAATCTCTGTTCTCTGCCTTGGCTCTGACCCCTCCGCCTGCCGTCCAAACTTAATGGCAGTCAGCAAACAATAGAAAGGATACCTTGCAAAGACTGGCTGAGATAAATCACGCTGATCCTTTCCCATAGGATCTGGGCAGATGAGAATTGCACATGGCTGTACATCCTCTGCCCAGCATTCAGACGTCTCCGCAAGGTGCGAGGCAAAGCGAGCTCAGAGCTGGGTTTTAGGGCGTTGGGAAGGAGCCAGTGCCATGTTTTGCTTTGGGAGATAAGCTGCCAAAAGCCGCAGAGCCAGGATTTTTTGCTCGGAGGACTAAAGTAATGCTGATGACAGGAGCACTCCCTGCTCCAGGTTGAAGCCACTGTGGGTTTGGCAGCCTCTTGAATCACGTTGAGTCGCACTGATGACACCATAGCTCTGGAAAAGCATCTTACAGGCTCTGAGCAGGGAGAGCTGTGCTGTAGGAGAGCGCTCTGTGCGGCAGAATAGTCCATCCTGGAGCCTGGCACCAAAAATCTCCCACCTCCTCTGCATTTCTAAGAGCTTTTGCTCTTACGGTCTTGAAAATAGCTACAGTTCAATTGCTTATCACTTAACGCCCAAGTCCCCTTTCCTGCTCCCCTCCCCTTTTCTTTCTTGCATCCAAAAAATGTCCCAATTCTCAAGAGTATTAAAAAAATTTTAAAATAAAATCTCCTTGAAAGGCGCGTGTGAAGAATGTCATCCTTAATTATACACGGGCCGAAAGCCAGTGCCAAATGACTCCTCCTGCAACTTCGCTGAGGGCTGCAGGAGTCTGTTAACCGGGAGTCTGGACTGGTGGGATCTATTTGTAATTCATGAGGAAATCCTAGGACCTGCTTTTCCTGCGAGAGGCTAAATAGGGCTTGTCCTGAAACAATGCTGAAAGGGTTCCCATTGCAAAAAACACTTTCTAGTAAATGGGAGATGTAAATTTAGATCTGGCCCTTCTGATGCTGCTTTTCTGTCATTGCTGGAGGCACCGATTGTTTCTATTACAGTTTGTTAACAATTACAGACCTATGTTTCAGGCTGAAAAGAGCTGTTATTGGCTACCAATGTTGCTACTTCTTTTCCCTGTCCCAGTTGCCTTGTTTTATGGTATCCAGTGCCTTCCTCTGGTGTGTGTCTGTGTGTCCGTGTGTGTGGTTGAGACTGGGGACAAACAGTCTGCTTTAAACTTCCTCTCCCCGGTGAACTGAAGCGGGTTACCTTGCAATGGGAATTTGGGACAGTTTCCTGAAATTAGCAGGAAAAATATTAAAAACCCCATTTTTTTTCCCTTCTTTTTAACTCCAGAGTCCAATTCTGGGGCATGAGACGATCCAACCGCGTGCAGCAGCACACGTATGCACCGTTTCCCCCCCCAACGCTTGTTTGATGCTCCCCCAAAAAGTAGACCCAAAAGACTACCCTCCCTGAGCCAAATCCTTGTGGCTTCCCAAAGCCCGGGGATGGGATGCAACAAGGCAGTCTGAGATTCAGAGGGGGTTTCTCTTCCTGCCACCCCAAGACAAGGTGGAGAGTGACGTTTGGTTGTCCATGCCTTCTCCACTGTCACCTCCATGCTCCGACACAAGGGTAGGCTAATTAGGTTATAATAATACTGAGAGATGTTGCCTGGTGAAGCCCCTGTGGCTGATTGATACAGGGATGGTATCTGCTGAGTATCCTTCCCCTCTCCTGAAAATACAACTCCCTCTGGATATCAGCTTCTCTAGGGAGGGCAGGTTTCACCCCCACTGTGGGCTAGGATGGCCACCAAGCAG
>NW_010254230.1:7253-28617 GCF_000690775.1 Eurypyga helias
GAATAATAGTCACAGGAGGGTGAGCAGTCTGCAGAGAGCTTTGCTCCTGGACATCCATGAGAGCCCCTCAGGGGAGGGTGAGGACTTCCAGAGCTGGATCCCCGAGCACCTTCAACAGTTCCCCCCTTGCCTAACAGGATGCTCTAAAATTCTAGTGAGGTTTTATAGAAGTCTTTGTGAAGATTTTATGGTAATTACTCTTCCATTTTCGAGGAGGGTCCCACAAAAACCTGGAAAATCCACGGCATGATTCATGTCCGATGGCACTGTCAAGGGAGCCAGAAGCCATCTCCTCCCCACCATCCCCTCCCCTCCTCATCCCTCCTATGCAAACAAAAACAAGAAGAAGAGATTTTAGCCCCAGGTCCTTGCTAATAAGTTGGTGTATCTCTAACATAGAATTATGCTTAGTGTCGTCCGGCTAAGTTTGAACACTAAACAAGGAGTCGGATAGGTTTTCTTGCAATTATAGGATGGTATTTAGTTTGCAGTTGATTTGGTAATGGATAACCTCAGTTTTATTAATTTCCTGTTGTGCTATCTGCTGAAAATCAAGAGATTTGGGCAGAATACAGTGTATGACCACCCTCCAAATCAAGGTACCTCAAATATATGCACATATACTATATCTAGCTAACGACACCGGGGCTCAGAGTTATTTTTAGGAAGGTTTAAGTGGAGATTCTCTCTTTTTGGTTGTAAATGGAGCTATTAACTCTTTCACTGCTCTGCTATGCATCAAGCATCTTATCATTAGGGAGGCACCATGCATGGTCTGGTGGCTTACAGAGCTGATTTTGGATCGGTAAACAGGAAAGAAAAAAAAAAATAGTATGTGAGATACAAGCTTCATCTCCAGAAGATCCACCGATATCAACTGTGATATTTATGGGGAGGATGTTGTGTTGCTGGAAGACACTTGGTTTTGGTGAATCAGAGAGCAAACAGGCAGCTGAGCCTCCAGATCACAAGCAACTCTACTCAAAGGCTTGATATTTGGGCTAAGACAACAGGGAGAATGACTCCAGCAGATACTCACTCACCTGGCTTATCGATACATCTGGAGCAACTGCAGTTTTCTTGTGGTTCTCCCAGGAGCAGGAGAGGATGAAACCCACTGAGTAAACTATGCAAAGTAAATATCCATCCAGTCTTATTTCAACACTACTTCTCTATATCTACTTAGTTTTAATGATGTTACCTAGCTGAAGTCAGAGGAGCTGTTCCTTTGCTTAGATAGTTGTAAAGTTAAAGCATTCTTTGCAAAATATCAAGAAACCATGATGAAAAGTTATTACTTATTATGTAATTATTGTTGAAAAGTGATAACAATAATATATTGGGACATTAACTTGCGTGCTTTATATGTAAGTACCTCTGCTGGCTCAGTCCCCTCAGACCTGGTGTGAAAAGAGTGACTTGTATTTATTTTGGGGTGGCTCCTCCATGCTGGGAGCATTTCAGAAGTGCTCTGTGCTGCCGTTTGACAAAAATAAAGTTCCCCTGCATCCCAAGTCCCTGCCGCTCCTGAATGAAGTGCTTCAGACTCCAGGGCTCCTCCTGATCTCAAATCTAATCACTCTGGGCGGCCAAGACGTTAATCCCTGGAGACTCGGAGCTGCCTACACTAATAAATGAGGCATCGTTTGGAAAGTAGTGAAATTTGGACAGGACTCGCCTTGGCCCAGCCCAGCTCCTCACATTCCAGGCGCACATAGACCGCTCACGGAAGATTTATACAGTCAAACAGGAGAATAACCTCCTGCGTATTTATTAACATGCAACTTGGATATAGCTTTGTTTCCTTCCCCTCCACACCCTCAGTGTCTATAATTACTGCGAGGTTGAGCCCAGCCAACCCTCCTGGCCCAAAGTCCCCCGAAGGGTCTGTGTTTTAACGTGCACATCATGCTCTTCCTTTGCCCAAGAAAGCCTTGCCTTGTGTCTCTGCAAATTAATTTTCTCTCATCATCACAGTAAGAGAGTTGGCCACGCTGTTTCTTCTGCTGCCCTCGTGTTTGTTTGCAGCACAGGGGTTTGCTCCTCTTCCTCTTTAAAAAATAATAATAATTACAGACTAAGAGCTAAAATTCAAGGAACAGCGGTAATGAGCTTCTCCGTATGCCTTTTAAAATCCAGCACTGCACAAAGCAAACGGCACCTTTTCTGCAGTTTGAGAAACGATGTCCCGCCAGCAGATCCCTCTACCCCAGGAATGTGAATATTTGTTCTTTAAATAACTGGACCTTGACCAAACTCTATGGAAATGAAAGAAAATCATCGATTTCCATGTGTTTGGAACAGCATCCTGATTAAACTTTCTGTTTAATTAATTGGAAAGGGTAAATGAGATGTCAGTGTCATGCATCTGCTTGAAAGTCCTGGTCATGCTTTTATTAATTTACACTCCTTGCTTTTGGATTCATCAGTCTAACGCAGCCTTGATTGCAAGTGTAGGAGCAATTTGTCTTTTAGATCCCCTCCGACATGACATTTTCTTCCTGCCAGGATTACAAAGAATTTAAGAGTGAGTATTCACCCCCAGATTGTATTCCTACCATTTACAGAGTGCATCTTTGACCTTTATTTATGGAGTTTTCTGCTTATGAAAAAAAACAGGCTTTAAGTGTAAGCAGCTCCTCTGGATACCTGCTGTGTGCAGAGGTTTGTGTGTATCTTTGTACTGTGGGGATGGTACAGATACTCCTGGGAAAAACCATGAACTGTTAAAATTGCTTCTGGGTGTGGATGAAGGAAGATCATATGGATAACAGGAATCTGAGAAGGGAAAAGCAGAAATTATTTTTTTAAAAGAAAAGATATATTCTTATGATTAATATAAAATTAAGAGATCGAGAAATATCTTGATAGCTCTTCCTCCCTACTTTCCTTGTTAGAATATACTTTCCAGACATAGCAAAATGGTTTATTTGAAGGAAATTAGAAATACGTTCAGGGCTGCTGGGTTATTTCATTTTTGATTTGCAAGGAGACACGACCTGAAGTACAAATGCTGCTTTTGAGTGGAAAAAGGGTGAGCTGTAGCATGTAACTGTGTAAACTAAGGGTTGGGTAGCCAAAGGTAGTTTTTACCGCTTTACAGACAACATTACGGGCATAGAGAAGATAATACCCAGAAACCCAGGCAGAGAAAAAACAAGGAACAAGACCTGGACCTTCCTTGAACTATAGTGCCACTGTGAACTCAAATTTTCATTATTAGCTTTAGTTTGTGTTTCCTAATCCTGATTTGCCTTCACCACAGTGCTCTAACAAATTAATAAATGGACCTGTACCTGCATTTATATGCATACACATGTATGTTTGCATTTATATATGGATTTGTATGTTGTGCACTATGTGCAGAAGACAGTAGGGAATTAGATATTCTGAAATTAGATAAGACAGTACCATCAGTGGGAGTTTGGAGTGTTTAAAGAGGGTCTAGGTCCCCTGTCTTTCACCTTATATGGATTGCCAATCACTGTTCTGGGGAGGAATCTGCCACCTCCCTCTTCTAATTCTCATTTTGCAGGCTAAAACCCTTCCTCCATCCTCCATCTTCCCTGACAGCCCTTGGCCAAGTGATAAACTTCTTTCCTTTCAAAACAGAGAATGGGTGTGGGAAGAGGAGGCTGAAAAGCTGTGGCTGGCCATGGGCTGCAAACCCCGTGATCCAGACCCACAACCCCAGAAGCAGCCCTCAGACTGAAAGTGTTGTCCCTAAAATGTGTCCCTGTCTCCACCGCTGTGCACAGCGATGGGGGACAGAGCTGGGTGGGTTTCTGGTCCTCTCCCGACCGCAGGGCTTTGCTGCTCACTTCAGCGGGGTCAGAGTTTCACCCTCTTATCTGCCTCTGCTGCAGGTCTGGTTTTGCTGGCATTTTACACACTGCGGGTGAACGTGTCTGTCTGGATGTTCTTGCAGCAAAATTCATTTTTAAGTTACAGCCTCTAGTTGTCACATGATTTAATCCCAGGGTTCTATAAATAACAATGCATATATTAAGCTTTGTAATACTTTAAATAAAATAAATGAAATTGTTAATTTTTCCTTTCTCTAGAGCAATTAGAGAGATAGAGACTTTTCTGAGAGTCTGGAAGTTCAGCTTGGATCTTATTAAATCAACCCCAACCTTATCTAAACCTCCCTGGAATTGCATGATAACGAAATCTTATCACTCATGGGTTTACAGCCCAGCAAGGAGAGCCTCTTCTTTTCCCTTCTCCTTCCCCATTTCCTGCTACTTCTGCTGCCATCAGCTGAGAGCAGCAACACCCCAAAATTTTGATCCACGGTTCTGAAATACAACAGCAACCACACGACAAAATAAAAGGAGTTAATTGAAATCCTTTAAAATAAAAAAAATATCCTTGGGGTCATGTGCTGGTAAAGAGGCAGGTTGATGCTTTTATTTGATCTCAACAGGTTTTTCCCATCTGGGGAGACAAGGTTCAAATAAAAACCCCGGACATTTTGAATATGAAATGTTTGGCAAAATACAGACCTTGGAACATCTGTTTAAACCTGATTTAAGCCCTGCTTTTTTCACCCACCGCCACCCTCAGCACATCTGGGATTGCTTTCTCCCTTATCTCCTCGATTCCAATTACAACACCATCTCGTCTGTGGTTTCACTCTTCGTTATGAAATCAAGTTTTATTTATCAAACCCAGTGAAACCAACCTAATTAAGCACTGCAACCAAGATACCGCAGAGGGACTTCGCCCCTCCTCTACCAAAGGGTGGGAGAGGAGAAGTTATTACAAAATGAGATGCACGAGTCATTTAAAGCAGAATATGAGGTTTTTGGGTGGGGTGTATTAACCAGTTTCAGTTACCACAAAGCTCCATGAACTTATCGGGTTATCTCCAGCTTTTAACCTAGCGGAAAAAAAATCTCCACAGTTCCTATAAATAGGCATAATATAATATATAATTCTCCAGAAGAGAGCAGTGGTGCGTCCCTGCTGCGCAGCCTGGCCGCCCTGCTCTGCCCGGGCACCAGCTGCGGGGGTGCAACGAAGACCCCCAGGATTCCTGGCCCACCGGGGATGCTGGCATGGGGGGAAGCGGGGGCTGCGGGCGGTTCGGGGTGGAAAGGCGGCACGGGAGGACTGTGGGGAGACACAAATGCCCGCAAGACGCTGATAAATGACCGCAGTGTTGCTCCCTGCGGTTGAAAGGGGAAGGGAAAGGGCAGAGGGAGAGATAAGGAAGGGGGATGAGAAGTCGAACAGGCCAATAACAGGTCCAAACCAGTTGCAATTTTGTAATCTGGCAACTTTTCTGGGCTTTATTTTCTTTTTTTTGTTGTGGTTTGGTTTAGGGGTTTTTTTGTTTCTTTGGTTTTTCCCCAAAGGGATTTGTCCTCTGTGCTGAATCTGAGAGGGCAAAAGGCTTCAACCAGAGCAAAATCCATCAAAAATCCTTATTTCATGGCACTGGGGAGGGAGAAGAGAGAAAATGCTTTGCAACAGTGAGTTGCTTCAGCCCCACATCAGCCAAAGCAGCTCCCAGCAGCTGCAAACAGACCCCGGTAAACCCAGACCTGCTTTGCTCTTGATTTACCCCAAATTTTAAAAGGAGAATGGGAGCAGTCCAGGGCCAAAAAATCTCTATGTATCAGCTTTCCTCGGCCCCATGACATGAAAACATGGTTAACAAAGATCTTTTGAAGGGAGCAGATGGAGTTTGAACCTTGGAGCCAAGTCCAGCCCAAATCTTAATGAGGTCTACAGGAGGTTTACCTAAGTTTGAAGCTCATAACGGGGTCTTTTATGTGCATTTCTGCTTGCATGTGCGTGTGCACGAGCGTGTGTGTCTGTATATACACAGACACATGGAGGTCATCCTTTAAAAAACTCGCTGGTTGTTTTAGATAACAAAATAACGTTACCTCACTCTTCCACTGGGAACACTTCAAATGTGGAGGGAAGGACATTTATTTAACTAAGGCAAACCCGCAGAAGCCACGATGGGTGACCACTGTGCATGTGGGTACGTGCGTGTGAGAACAGCGATGGGGTTTGTTGCCTCTCCGGCTTCCAAAAGATTTTTAAAGGTAAAGGGAGTTTAAAAGGACACGAGTCTATTAAAAACTAACTCAGAAGTAGCCCAAGCACAATCTCAAGGAAACTAGAGGTGCGTTGCTAGTAGCTGGATCTAATTAATACATGGCTAGGAGGAGACAACTGTGAGGAAATGGGGTAAATAGTCTTCAGCTGGAACAATCTATAAATCAGAGCCGGCGATGTTAGCAGTAACATTCACCAGCTTCCTCTGGACATGGGCTGCATTTTTTGGCTAGGCTGTTGGATAGCCAGTGTCCTTTGCTTTAGTTTTTAATGTCTTTTTATTCACAAAGAAAAAAATACATCAAACAAACCCTATTTCCAAAGTTTTACCGTTAAAGGGAAGGAAGCAGAGTGGCACAAAGTGGCACATGCCTTGTCTTTGTCCCAGTGTACATGTACAATGTATGGGGAGGTAAACCCTTGTACTCAAATATCCTGGAGATGCCCAGTGCTGCCAGAGGAAAGTGGCTTTAACACATTTTATTCCCAGGGCTGCTTCATACCCTATTATTAGAAAACCATCCAGTGAAGAAACCCCTAGTGCAAAGGGCATCCTGGCCAGGAGGATCTCCAGAGCATGGTAAGCTATTGCTATGCCCTTTCGTCAGCTGTGTCCCTAAGATGATGTTTGGGTATGGCAGGTTCCTTTTTTCCTCCATCCATCAGATGGAAGGAAAAAAGATCACCTCCAGCTATAAGGTTTTTGCATGCCCCCCACCCCCCATGCAAAAAACAATGCAATCCAAGGTCAACACATCTCAGGATTGACCCGTGCATACATCAGCAGTGTTAGACCAGTGCCAAGACAAGATGCAATTGCAGCAATCAGATAGATTTATGTGAGGAAGAAAAAAAAAAAAAAAACCCAAACACAAAAACCCACAGATAATCTCTTTTCCATTTTCTTATCAGACTGTTCATTTTATTTTTAAGCATCGGGATATTTCCACAAACCCATTCAATGGAGAGCAACCAAAATGCAGCGTTTTGCCTAGAGAGCAACACCCACGGAACATTGAAGAGAAGCTAATTTTGTTATAAAAATAATCTTTTATCTGTCCATGACAGAAATATTTATTCAGGAAGGGTACACAGACAGCAGGAGGTCAGGGCTCCCACTGTTTGGCTCAAAGGCTCCACCACGCTCTTTATTTTATTACGTTTCTCTTTTTTTTTTTTTTTTGGACAATTCTTTCCCATAGATATTTATTTTTCCCAAAAAGTATGTCTTGACTTGATTTTGCCTATCTTCAAATCAATAAAACACAATGGTCCGTGGTTGGGTTGGGCTTTTGGACTCATAGCTGAGGTTTGTACGCGGTGGTCCCACACTGACCTATCCCCCGAAACAACCTCCCCATCCCTTCCGATAACAAACACCGACTTCATGCCTTCGGTCTGAGCCTCGGTAGCTTGCTGTGTCTGCAGTTGTACATGCACTCTTCTAAAACGTGCTGAGAACTAGGCAAGATGTTGCAACTATCTCCTTTTAATTTTTTTTTAAGTACATGGCAGTATTATTTTATGCTTCTTTTCCCCATTCCTGTCCTGGGAGGTGTTGATACCTCCTCTAGCGTCTCTCCAAACATGGTACCAAAACACATCACTTAGGACCAGCCCTTTTGTCAGCACAGAGATGCCAAAATCTAAACAAAATCCGTCATCTCGTTAAGAAGGAAAGAGAGAACTTGGCCCTCGGAGGTGTTGCCGTGTTCCCTTGGCGTACCACGGTGCTTCGCTCGGTGGGTGACAGAGAGGAGGTGGGGGGAAACGAGATTTAGGGGACAAGAAAAAAATTGGAGTTGGAAAAAGGAGAAAATCCTTCTGTTTCACGTGAACAGCTATAAACCTGAAGTCTGTGTTTCAACTTTCTTAAAATACTGCCTGTGCTCTAACAAAACAGGGCAGCTGTCAGTGAAGGAAATAAGGAGGATGTTATTAAAATGTTCGCTGTCTCTTTCTATACATTTTCATCCCACGTAGTGATATAAGGCTTTTAGAGCCTTTTAAGCACCTGTAATAACATTAACCTTTTCATCAAAATGTCCTTTGAGCATAAGAAACGATGTTTATTTAAATTTTGCAACAGGGTAATGATAAAATTCCTTCTCTATTTTCCTGCTCCTGTTATTTGCACATGAATAACTCTAGCCGCAAATCGTGGTTAGTGGGCGCATTTCGTTTAGACACCCCTCTCCCTCACAAAAAATTATTTGTACTGCAGGTAATCAAGGACACAGCTCCCTCCCTCCCTCCCCAGCCCCCCGCAGAGCCACAAGCACACAGGGATGGTGTGTGACATATTCCGACGCAGGCTGCTTACAAGATGCTGCTAAATACAGCCAGATAAGGGCTTTTTTTAACGTTATTTTGTTCCAGTTTAACCCAGGCAATATAATGTAGCTCCCACCTCCAGGTAAGAATAACACTGGAAGATTATTTCAATTGTTTCTGTAGTGACTCTGATGGAGGAAACTTTGCTTATAGAAAGAAAATAAATCCCTGGAGACTCCCTGAGACTCACCTACCAGAGAAGCACAAATTCAATCGGACTTTTAGTCCCTTGATGAGCCTGTTTCTTTGCCTGGTTGCAGGGTTGCTTTGCACCATAAAGAACACCACATTTTGCTGATCCTACATGTCTTGAGCTAGGCACGCTTGTGTCAGCAGAGAAAGAGGGGGTGAAAAGAGGGTCTGGGTTTGACGGACTTAATCTAAGCCCTGCTGAAAGATGGGACTGAACCAGAGCGCCAAGCGTGCCTGCATCAGTCACCATCTTCTCGCTTTTCAAACCTCAGCTGGGGGTGTTCAGCTCTTTGATTACCGGACAGGCTCTGCCAATCTGCTTGGGGCTGTAAAAATTTGGGATGCAAAGCCATTCCTTGCTCCCATTTGGATCAGGAGGGCTCTGATCCCTCAGACCAGCTCCAAGCAAGGTGTTTTCCCCTTGGGGTGGCCCAAGGGGTGATTTTTGACAGTGGCAGAGGCTGAGCAGCCCTTGCAGCTCCCTTGGCTCAGCCTGCCGGGGTGGTGGAACAGATCCTGCGAGGAGAGACAGTAGATGGATGGAGACAGGCAGGGGCAGTGGGAGGAAGCGCTCAGTTGATATTAGCATGATGGGAACAACAACAATCTAGGCTGCTGTCATGTTTTGTTTTGTCTTTAAGGCACCATGGTGGTGGAGAGCTTTACAGAGGGGGCTGAGGAGGCTGGAGATGTTTTGCAGATGTTTAAGGGGGACCCCTTGCACGTGGAGGAGGAGCCCAGCAGAAAACGAGGAGGTGCCTCTTCAAATTAAGCAAGGCAGGAATGGGGATGGACTCCCGGCAGATCCAGAGGCCAGGTCTTAAATCTGGGGCACAGAGGAGGGCGTGGGTGGGGATGGGCTGCAAGGTGGGGACAGGCAGCTGACGTGGTGCAGCAGAGAAGAACCAGAGCATGAGGTGCACAGAGAAGGGTGGTACAGCCAAAGAGGCAAGCTAGAAAAACATCCTTTGCAGAGATATTCTGGAGGGGAAGGAGCTGGAAAAGTGGGCTTGTACCCAGGACAGGGAAGAGATGAAGGACTAGCCTTGGCATAGCTTGTTGAAACATGTCTTAGCAGGGATCCTGTGCATTGCTTGCACTTGAACTTTGATATACTGGTTTTGTTCAGGAGGGGTGTGCAAGGGATGGCCTGGTGAGACTGAGAGTCTCCACTGCTGGGAGAGGCAAGGGGCTGAAGATAAGCCAGGCTCACGTCTCTCAGGAATGGGTCTGGGGGAGCCTATTGCACCTGGAGGTAGACAAGGTGCCCTCTTTCATGTCCCCTCCAGGCCTACGTCTGTACAAACCTGTGTGTGTGCGAATAGAAACCCAGAGTATTTTCTGCAATTCTGTGTGTAGATAGGCATATTTATATCCTCATAATTAATTTTGAGATTATTATGTATATAGGCAGCAGGGAAACACTACCATTTGCTAAATTTGCTTAGTCTTCCCCTGCATGCACTTCAGTTCCTTTGAGTTTTCCCCAGGCTTAACCACTTTCATCAATATTTTGCATGTTACCCACAAAGCACACAATTGGGATTAATCAGGACTGCAAGTACTGAAAACTGCAGAGGAACCGCCGTCGAAACAAATACATCTGTAGTTTCTGGCTCTCTTTTTGGCTGGTGGTCAGCACCCTGGGAGTTTTGACATTTCCAATGGCAAAATCTGAATTTAGAAAAGAAAATTGCAGATATTATCGTCATTGTTATTACTATTACTACTATTATCATCATAGTAATTTTTATTATTATTACTACTATTAGTAGTATTACTACTACTATTATTATTATTATCTTTGTTTTAGATGGTCCCAGGAAGTTTCTCCTTTAGGGTTTTGCCTATAATCACTGGAAGACACAGAGGACTCTGAACTGGGAGGAGCTGGTGGGGGCATACCTTGCTTTCTTCAGCAGTGAGTGTGTCACCAAACCCTTCCCAGGAAACAGCAATTGTAACCGAGCCTTCCAGCAAAATTTCACAGGGCTTTCTTCCCCAGCAGGATAAAATTAGCCGAGCTCTCTCAAGATGACAGCTAAGAACTCCAGCTTCCCTCAGATGACCTCAATGGAGTCATTTGTTGCTTAAATGACAGACAAACGCAGTAATTAGGTCTATTTAGTAAAGGGGAGGTGAAAGGTCAAACTACTGGGCAAACTGTCTCCAGCGCTTGACTTGGTGACCAAGCCAGGGATTTGCAGGAGGTAATGTTTGTACAACAACCTGACACGGGCAACAGCCCGCCAGCAGGTCCCTGCTCGGCAGCGGGGGCTCCTGGTTGTGTTCAGAGCCTGAAATCCCCCGTTTCCACTAATAAAACCCTGAACTCGCTCATTTGTGTCGTAAGAGCTTAGACCCAGAGGAAGGAAGAGCTGATGAAAAGATAGGCGATTGTATTACCGTGTTCGTAGGTGGGGTAAGCAGGGGGGCAACGGCAGAGAGGGGTTAGGAGACACGGGCTGAGTTAAGTGGGAAATTACCGACCTTTCCCACTTTGTATCCCTCTTCCTCCCTGGCAGTGCTCCCTGCTGTTCTCTTCGCTTCTTTGTTTTGTGAACTTGGTTGTGCTTTGTGTGAACAGCCCCATGGTGTATCCAGCACAGCACAGGCATGCCACACCTGGATTTCTCCCTCCTGTTTTCTTTGGATGCCACAGCATGGAGTTTGAACATCACACATACATGAAAGCATTGCTTTCCATACATCCCAAATCTCCAGAAGACCCTTGAACCAAGATGTTTCACAGAAGTGGCTGTTTTTTGCAGAACAAGGCAGTTATGCCCGCTCCTGCTGGCTGCACATCCTTGGGGCTCACGGCAAACCCTTTTACCCACAGCGCATTTGCAAGATTTCCCCCTGCTGTTTCATAAAGTTGGGGAATGCTTTCCCCGTAGGATTTTCACGGGGCAGAGGCTGTAAATGACAAGCTCCCTTTTACATGGAAAGGTGGTAGAAGAAGACCAACATTTTGGTTTTGCATGAAATCAGCTGGGATTGTTTCTCAGCTGGTTGCTTGCTTAAGTGCTCTATTTCTGGGCATTTTTCTGACTTGCTTTTGGGTTCCCCTGTCACAATTTGCTTCTGTACCTGGGTTGTGTGGGGATGGTGCTTAGGAATCCTAAAGGTGAGCCAGGACCCCTTCCGTGGTCCATCACTGTGGTGATCGCTGCTCCGAAGCACCCTTGAGTTCCCTGGAATTTCCTTCCATGCCTTTCCTCCCCTAAAATCCCTTCCACCTGAGCCCCTGCCCATCTTCTCCAGACCCTGCCGTAAAATTCCCTTCCCTTGTGAGGCCTCTTAACCCCTGTCTGCGGGGCCTGGCGAGGAGGTGGCGGTGATGCCGATGAGAGAGAGGGTCACGAAGAGCCGACGTGAGAGTGAAAAGAAAATTAGAAAACAAACAGAGGGGAGGTGGAAACGCGCCCGCCCTTGAAGTGCAAAGACACCTCCCCCACAATGAAATGAGCTTATCTTCAAAAAAGAGCCCTTGCGATGATACAAGAAAGAACAGACTTCTCACACCTTGTCTTCGCTTCCCGGAGATCCTATCTGCCCAGAAGTGCCTGTGATCTCAGTCAGACCTCTCTACCTTGCCACTCGCCTTTTAAGTCTGCGGCAGCTGTTTTCCTAAGACGGAGACCTTCCCACTTCATCCTTTTCTCCCTCGGCGATGGCGAGTGAGAAGACAGGCAGCGTTTCTGACGTGCTTGGGGCGCGGTAAATGTCATTCCTGAGTCTTTCTTTTGTATATTTTCTCGTGGACGGATTAGTTTGTTTAAAGGGCATCTCCTATTTAACACCTCATTGAGCAAAAAACACAAGACAAGATTTTTTCAACGAGCTGCTTATAATGAGCTTAAAGTGCATGCTGAGTACCTTAATAATTTGCTCCATTTTTCAGAAATACTGATCACACAGGAGTTAGACTGTGGGTGAGTCATGAAACTTATATGATTTATAACAATATGATCCATATTTTTCCACCGTTTTTCTGTCCAAAAGCAGACAAATCATGACATTCTGGATGAAAATTCAGGGTGTGAGTAAAGAATCCCAAATTGGAAATAAGATTTGCAACGCTGGTTTATTCTCCGCAGGATCTGGTTGCGGTCCTATGGCTCCTGTGTTGGCATCAGCAGGAGGGATGTCCAGAAGCCAAGAGCAAGGAGTAGCCCTTGCTCATGTGGATTGAGTCATTCCTGCAACGGGACGGTAATGTGTTGCTTTTGCATCACACTTCTCTCAGCCTTCATAGGCAGCAGTGACCCCCCTACCCCCAAAAATGCTTATGTTCTTTTAGATCTCCCTTCATCTGCTCCCAATCTTCATTTGATACAAGCCATCCAGCAGGTCCTCTGTAATGGGATTATATGGATGAAGTCCACTTTATCATCAGATCTTTGAGTGTTTATGACCTTTCATTGGTCCTGCGTGACACTCCTGGGAAAGAAGTGCCCAGTTCAGCCAGATAACATTCCTCTGCTCCTCTGCTACTCTTCCTCCAGAAGTCTTTCTATTGGCTGCACAGGGGCTGCCTGTGGGGTAAAGTCCAATTTCCTTCCCATGGAGTAGGTTTCTTTCACAAAGCAGGCAAAGCCATTTCTTCCTTGGGGAAGAATTAGCTATAGCGGCTGTCACAAACCCTTCCAGCCCAATCAACTCTCATTCTGGGCTTTGAAGGTCACTGCAATTTCCTATGAACCTGAGGGGAGATTTTCTTGGGAAAAGCTCTTTTTTTTCCTGCAAGTTTTCCAGCTGTTGATTTTCCCCAAGGAAAGTAAAATTATCCTTGAGCATTGTATCAGCAGATGTATGAAAAAGCTGATCTGTCACACCAGAAAAACCTGAACTGAACAGTTTCCTGCATTTCCTGGGCTGTGAAAGTTAGAAAATAAGACCCAGACTGTTTTACTTCTAGCAGCAAAATGTCCAGTGTGAAATCAAACCATGACCCCCAGGACCTTGGGGGACATCTGGGATTCCATGACCTTGATGTATGGAGTCTACTAGGGAGGCAAAGCCATTGGCCAAAAGTAGAGCATTTCAGGGACCAGATTAAATTGTAACCATGTTCCAAGGAGCTTGCCAGGGAGGCTAATGGACTGATCTCATTCACCTTGATGTAAATCCAGGGTGGCTTCATGAAAGCCAATAGCACTACTCCTGGCTCTGTGCAGAGGTACTGCTGAGATCACAAATTACGCGTTTCTAATGAAGACAAAGTTAAAGAAACATGTGCCGCACGTGGAAAGCGAGGGTGTAGCAACGTCTCAGGTCCTAGGCTCTGAATCTCGGAGGATATGAAACTGGCCTAAGTATTACATCTTTCAGAGATGTTCTTCCCTTGATTTGCTGAGTGAATAAGGAGCACTGGTGCTAAATAGCACTGCTCTTGAATTTAAAAGTGGGCAGCCAGACAGGAGCTGCTGCAGACCCACGATGTCTGTGGCATGCTCCTTCAGCGAGGGTGCAGAAGCGCTGTTGCAGGAGCCCTACCTGAGCAGCCTGGGGCATCATCAGGGTTCGATTTCAGGAGAGTGCTGAGAGTGCACATGCATTTACTGCACAGCCTTCATCAAGGCAGACCTCAGGCACTCAGTCCTCCTCCGTCCGGGCTTAAGCAAAGAGCTCTCACTTCCCATTTGGATGGGCATAAGACCATGAGATATGTCCATTTACCACAGCGTGGTAAATGCTGAATGGTGGCTGAGGTGACACACCTCAGGGACGTACAGGAGCTCAGCTCTGTCTGAGCCCTTGGGTATGTGCTGCTTCTCCTTGCTGAATCTTCCCCTTGGATCTCTCCAAGGGTGTCTCAAAGAGAGCTGCTCTCCCTATGCCCTGCCGCAGCCTGGTTAAGATAAGGCAAGGATTTATCTTTTATTGTCTTGCACAAGTCCAAAGAGAAAGTCAGAAGTAAGAAAGGAGCAGTCTTATGAACTCATTTTCCAAAGATTTAGCTGAACATGGTTAAAAAAAAAAAGAAAAGGCTGTGAGAAGTCTGGACAGGCTCCTTCCTTGGATGCATAGAAAAAATTCATTCTGAAGTCCCCAAGGACGCTGTCTCCCTGGTTTTAAATCTCATGCAAGAGAGGCTAGAGAGCCCCTTCCCCCTCCTCCCTCGACATTTCATTTGTGATTAAGGCACTATTCATCGCCCCTCGTCTTCCAAACCCTTTACTATTTATGGACCTGCTGTTTTTCCAGTGGTTGACACTAGCGTGCATTCAGCTCAGTTCTTCTTTCCCTGTCCCATCCTGTTCCCCCCCTCCCCTCCATAAAGGCATTTCTCCATTTCAGTAGAGAAACCACTAGTGACTGGAGTGTCTGTGACCTCTGGGCTGTCAAACTCCCACTAACTAAATAAAAGCAGCCCAAGAGGGAGAGAGTTAGCATAAATCACCTCCCCTGACAGAGACCACCTGGTATACGCTCACTGCACGGAGGTACCCAGTCTACTCCAGCTGCTGAGTTTGCACTTTCCCGCATTTTTATGGACACCGTTGGAGAGATACATGGTGTTTACACAGGGAATGGAAATTTCAGTTTTACTGCACGTAACTGATTTCTTCAGCTTGCGGTGGGCAAGCTCTTTGATTAGCAAAGCGATGAGGCCCATCGCATCCCAGAGGTGTATTACGAGCCTGTTCCCAGGTGGGATGGGGCAAGCAGTTGCCAGGTTTGGGATCCTGCCCCGCGCATCTATGTGAGAGGTTCTGCCACAATCAGGAAAAACGAATAGGTTCCTATAAAGAGAGCAAGGTCAGATACAGATCTAGGAAGGCTTGGTGTTGCCAAGGGTGGCATCTTCATTGTCCACTACCATCTTGACCTACACTGGGGACCCCCAAATCATCATTCTCCATGCCAAGAATGGCCAGTCCCCTCAAGTTCAGCTTGCCTAATCTCTCATGAATCCTTCAGCTAATCTGAAGATCAACTGAAGGTGAAGATCAGCTGAAAATTTGGGATCTGCCATTGCCATGAGAGGGGATCTGTCTGGGGTCAGATATGGCCATTGCTGGTGGCTCCACACCAGTTACTCCAAGTGGTTCTGAACAAAGTGGGGTTGTGATTTGCCCCCACCCTATACATCTGGTAAAGTTGTTTTAAATTATTGCAGACAGGATTGCAACCTTTGTATGTTAATGCCTCAGAGTTTGTTATTAAGTAGCATTGCCATTTTTAAACAAAAAGATGTATATACCAAGCAATGTTTATCAAAAAAAGACTTTCACTAACAGCAAGGGAATTTTATTGATAGTCTTCCATGAACAAAGAAAATGGGTGGCAGGAGGGGGGGAGGGGAACAGCCATTAAAAAGGCAAAACAAAGGCCAGTAATATTAATCCTGTGAAATGAAGTTTTAAGTGGAGAAAGTAGGCTTAGATAAAGGTGATCCAGAAAGGAGGAGGATGATAATTTCCCAGAGGTTTCTGAAATTTAAAAAAGAAAATACTGTATTACTGTAGTCGAAAATAGCAACCAACAGGTGTGTGTACTTTCTTCTGATCACTGTTTTTCTTGACTGTAGAAATTTCAAAGCAATTTATTTTTTAAATTTCATGTGGGGAGTTCTTCCATTTAGTATGTTGGATGAACAAGAGGCTGAGACAGATTTCAGGATAGGAACATATTTTTCCATCTTGGAGGTTGCTGCAGCCAAAGTGCAGCTAGGGGAACTCTGAAGACAGCTGATACAGTAAAACGCCAGGACTGGGTACACAATTAAATTTTTCAGACTGGTTCCAAACCTGAATAACTCAGAGGAAAAGCAGTTTGGAAATAATTCTGGTGCGATCAGCCAGAAATGATGTTTTGCTCTTGCACAGAAAGGAGAAGCCAAAAATCGGTATTGCAGTGAATGAACCCATTCAGAGTGAACCTGCTCACTGTGAAATCACCTCTTCTAACCAAGTCCCGCTGACCCTTCGCCCCATGTGCTGTGCCTGGCTTGCTTTTCCAGAGAAATCCTGGGGGTGACGCCCAGTGTGGCATTACAAACAGCTCAGCTCAAAGAAGAATGGCAGTCCCAGATTGTCCCTCCGTTCTTTTCCCTCCCAGCCTTGCTGCTGCTACTGTGGGTCTCCCTGCGCTTCTGCATCTCAGAGGAGAAGCTGGAGAGGAGTCTGGAGAGGGCTGGGCACTGCCCAGTTGTAAGATGCTGATCTGAAGTGTCTCCATATTTTAAAGGATCAATTTTTTCTGTCCCTTTCCCCCTTTGTATAACAGGACCGATGTATCAGTCTTGCTTGGAGTGCTGTGGGGCACTCCATGAGGTCTCCAAAATTCTGGAGAACCAAAAACGTCCCCATCTTGAGGAAGATCTCCCTCACTTTCTCCAGAGGAGATCTATTGGAGATAGATCTGGACAACCAGATTCAAGCATCTGGTTATCCCGCTAGGCTGATCCCTCTGGACTGAGTGAGATCCAGCTAGATCTGACGCTCGGAGTGAGCCACGGACTCTGTGGCGCTCAGCACATGCTCCTCACTGCATCCTTGCACAGCTTGGGGACCAGCCTTTCACGTGTCTCCCTTGCCCCTCTGTCAGGACAGCAAGTTTGCTTTTTCCTGGAGTCCCTTCAGCTGTGGGATGCCAGAGAGCATGCCAGAAGGAGAAAATTCTTCAATGACGTAAATGCAGCACTTCTTAGTGGTATGCGCGCTCCCTGCCAGGCTAGCGGAGAGGAACTCGTGTTTTATCCAGAACAGTGTCTCTGTGTCCCCTTCACACACAAAAAAAGCAAAGAAAGCCTGATCCCTTTCCACAGGGTTTACCAAATCCACAAATTGAATTTAGGAGTGTGGCGTGTTCTCAGATAAGGGGTTGGTTTGCTGAGGTTTACAGAGTTACATTTAATTGGAGTGCTCTGAGTAGCAAAAGCTGAGAGGTCTCCATAAAGACTTCGGCAGCCGGGACATTAATTGCATTATTTTCTTTACAGATAAATCTTATTTGGTGGAGCCAGCATCATCAGATAAAAAATAGATAAGATCAAACCTTGTCTTTAAATTCCAGATCCCCTGGCTTGAAAAAATACGGAGATCAGATTACGGTATAACTTTTAATGGGCTTCAGAGATTTCTGCCCAAGCAGGATGGTAAAAAATGTAGATCCTTCAAGATCCTGGAAGGAGCAGATATGCCGTATTTGTGCAGTAGTCAGCAGTTTCAGATAAGGAACAGAGGATATTCAGGTCTGATTTCTGCTTCGCTGATGTTTTCCACATAAAAGCTGCACTCTCCTTCAGGAAAAGGATTCAAGTCTATTCAGCAAACATGAAAGCCATCCCTTATACCCTGTCTAATTCTCCTTGTCGGCTTTGATCCAAAACATTCTTCCAAGCAGGAGAAGGATGAGGAAGGGACCGGGGAGAAGATTGAATAAGGGAGCCAAGAGGCTGCTCTGGAAAATCACGGCTGAAGTTATAGGAGGGGAATTAATCTTGAGAGGCCGTACGTAGCAGTTTCATCCATCAAGCATGACACCGGTACCATTATTAGAGGAGATGGAAAATTAAATTGCAAAATTATCTGTTCTGTTTCATTGACTACTTTTTTTTTTTTCCCCCTCTCTCTCTTTCCTCTTTTCATTCCAGGCATCCCTTGCAGCAATACCACTTGCAGTTGGCAGCGGGATATTAAAAGCACCTGGCCATGAAAGGAAATCAGCTTGCAGGGCATGTTTGGTAGTGCGGAGGCTGCAGAGCCACTGGCCCAAACGTGGTATAAGAGGGAGATCCAGCCAACGGGCTGGGTGGGGTGAGGACGAGGGGCCTCGTGCAGGCTGTCCCCATGCACCGGGCTCCCAGGTCACCACAGCTCTGCAGCATGGCATTGCTTTCCCAGGATTGTGGCTGGCTGCCAGACTTGAAGTCCCTGCGCATCTCTAAACATGGGGACACTCAAATCCAGCCAGAGAGACCCTGGAGATGAGAAACATAGAGGGCACCTATGAAGTTATTCCTCTCTCCCTGATGCTCTGATGCACTCCGTCTCCATTTCCCACTTTTTGGTCTTTGCTGCCCCCCTTCTCACATTTCCACCAGAGATATTTCATCCTAAATTCCCACTTCTGCCTCTTCAACTGTCTCTCCTCTACAACTTCCAAACCCAATTTGAGACCAGTGGGAACATGGTCACTTAAATTCAACAACAACCACTTAAAAAAAAAGATCCCCACTGGAAACTATTTTCAAACAACCATCCCCCTTAACAGGCTTTTTCTTTTTCAGTCCAAACACGAGAACACCCCAAAGTCATGGGAATCAGAGAGAAAAAGGGTCTAGCAGGGAGCTATTGCCCAAAGTTCAACAGCCCAAGCTGAGTCCCCTCCCAAGTGATGTGCAAAGAGTAAACATGCCGAATAAAGCATGAAAAGTGGTTTAAAGACACAGTATCCTTCAGACACCAAGTCTTTCAGTAAATCAGAGGAAGAATTTATCAACCAATGTCAGGAGTGAATCAAGCCCTAATAAGTGGAAGAGTTCTGGTTGGTTGAAGTCCTAATTGACTATTATCTCTTAAAGAAAATAAGGAAAGAGAAGAAGCAAAGGAATGACCTAAGTATCTCTGAGTCGTGCTGGTGGAAAGATCAATTCATAATACTGAGAAGAAATGTAAATACATTGTCCATCTTGGTGGGAACTGAAGCCTGGGGTTCCCATGGCCTGGCCATCAAAAATAATTCCCTTTTTCTGTATATATATATATACATACACACATATATGCATGTGTATATACTTGTATGTTTATACACATTTTTAATCACCTTGTAGAGTTTGTGGGCATTTGGGGAGTGGTACCTTGGTGAAACAGCATTTTGTTAAAGACTGAATTGTGTGCAGCAGACAGCGAGGTTTGTACAGAAAAACCTTGCTCTCTCTTGGTTTTTCTCTTCCTGATTTCTGGCTTTTTCTGGCTGTTACATCGAGGAGTAATTTGTAGGGGTCAAGACATACACTGTAACTCCAGCACTGTTTCTTATGCCGCTACTGTTTCACTGACAGTGGAGAGCGAATTCTGTACAATAACAACAATAAATAGTAATATCCAGCTCTTGTGCGGCTCTTTATTCAGAGTGTCTCAAAGTATTTTCCAAAGGGAAAAAGCACTAGAGTGGTTACTCTAATGGAGAAAACTTTTCAGCATCTTCAGTCAGGAGTTCCTCATACTCCTGATGGAAATTGATTTGGCAACCATGACCAAACATGACCCATTGCTGTTTGGCTTCTGTGGCTGCCAAACTCAGCACCATAATGCTATGGCCAGAAATCCTACAGGAAGGTTGGTCCAAAGAGCTGCTTTTGCTCTGGAAAGGGATGTGGAAATCCACAGCATCTCCAGTGCAGAAACTGCCTGGACTCAGAGTCTTGCCTTTGGTATCAAAATACTCATGCTTAGCTTCCCCCAAGGGCCAACTTTTCTGTTGTGATCAGAAACTTCCCTCAAAGGGTGAGATATCTCTCCATAAACATGATTCAGAGATGGAGAGGCTGAGGCTAGCATTTTTTTACTTTTTGGGGGCCTTTTTTTTCTATTTGGAGGTCACAACATTCCTTCCTCACATTGATTTTCTCACAGTGATGGAGAAATTGCTGCATCCAAAGGAAGCAACGTGACCTAGCAGAGCATAACCTGTGAGGCTTGTTCCTCCATGTCTCGGGCACAGGGAGAGGAGATCCTGGTGAGGTTTGGGTTTCCTGACTTTGTTCTCTGCAGGTATGACATGACGCTCCTGGGCTGCCTATGTCAGAAAATGTCTTGCTGACCAAGAGGTGAAGGTTGGATGGATGGATGGATGGATGGATGGATGGATGGATGGATGGATAGATGGATGGATGGTTGGGTAGATGGGACTCACACAGTTCAGTTTGCTGAGCTAGAAGGAGAGGAGAACGAAAGCAAAACTTAAGCAACCAAAAATACTAGAAAAACTAATTCTTGTTTTTCCCATTTTTCTTGAAGTCTTCACACAGCCCAGACATAGCAGTGATGGCCTTATGTTAAAAACCAAGCTAGCACAGAATACAAGCACAAGTGGGAGGGTGGTGGTCAGTAGCTGGCTCTGGGGCTACTTATCTGTGCCTGTCCTGGCCTCTTCAAGTGCCTCCATCACCATAAAGAAGTCAAAAATGCCCCTCTGCCCTCACCCCAACCTCTGGTAATAAATCCAGGGAGAGGTAACGTATAGCATAAGCGCGGGACTGTGCCAGAACTGTCTCCGGAGTAGCACAGCCAGGACGAGAGTACCAGGAGAACATAAATTTCAGCCTGCTCTGCCTTATACCATGAATGCTGAGAGAGAGAAATGTAATACAAGCCTCTCCCAGGCCATTCCTGTGCCAAACAGCAGCCTCTATATCATTTGTTGGTTTATTATAAACAGGCTCCCACTGCAGTTTTGAAGCAGATATTTTTTATGAATAAACGTGGGGCTTTTTTTTCCCCCCTCCCCTGCAAAGGCATTGGCTTGCAACCCTTCACGTGTCAGCGTCCCAGACCCAAGCATCCCTGCAAACCTTGGGAGCGCAGCGGTGTGTTTGACTTCTGGAGTCGTGCGTGGGGCGCAGGGGTTATTTTGGGGTTACTCCTGGAAATCCCGCTTGGAGACTTGTTATCATTTGCCTTTCCCAGACTCGCCTGTAGCGGGAGGTTCCGCAATGTTCCTTTCATAAACGATTAGCAGCAGTTTTAATGTTCATACCCAGATTCCCTGTTTACTACTTATGCAAAGGCTTTTTTTTTTTTTT
>NW_010254231.1:0-6902 GCF_000690775.1 Eurypyga helias
CTTGGGGCGCCGCTCGGGGCCGTCCCTGCCCCTCACCCGGGGCCGTCCCTGCCCCCCGCCTTCACCTCCCGCTCTCCCGCAGGCAGAACAGGGATTGCCAGGGGGCCAGCGCGGCCTCGGGCCGGTCACTGTTTAAGACTTGGCCAGTTATCACTTCCCGCACAGGTTAACACAAAGCACGACTTCCAATTTCATAACTCATCCCCTTTTAGCAGCGTCTTTATCCAGAAAACAAACAGCCAGAAAACACTCTTCACAAGAAAAGAAATACCCCACTGTGGGCTTTTTGGTTTTTTTTTTTTTTTTAATTTTTTCCCAGCTCACTGGCTGTCACAGCAACCAAAACATAAGTCAAGTCTGAAATGGAGTCCTCGGTCAAACCTCGGCCGGTTTTGGCTGGCAGGCACATGGCAGACTGCAGCTCAGTCCTCTACCCAAGACAGAGAAGAAAGTGCTCTGAGCTCTGGATGTGCCTCCTTCACTCCAGGTTCCAGAGCTGAGGATACACATGATGACTCAGTACTACACAGACCCCTAAAACACAATGTTCCTCCCCATTTCCAAGACACGAAAATTATCTATTGCTGCAAAAGCATATGGTTAGTCCATGTGATTTGCCTCTCCTCCTAACTTACGACCTACACAGAGCTTCTCTGACCTGTTCTGGCACAGCTGCTCTGTCAAGGAGCTGCTTCTTCCACAACAGCAGCACCCCTTTCCCCCATCATTACAGGCCTCTCCACTACCTGTGGAGGACAGGTTTGATACCCACCTGTCAGGTATCAAACAGTCACAAATCCACACCTTAAAACAAACTTCAATTTTTCAGGATGTCCCACTTACGGACAGAAAAGTCAGTGTGCTGGTAAGCAAAATGAAATCAACACAGGAATGGCACCGTGTCAAGGCGTACCCAAACGAAGCCATCGCACCCATGTAGGAATCCCCTGAGCTGACAGTTAAGGACCTTCTTCGGTCCTTGTGACAAACCCAAAATCACAGGAACAGATAAGGCATGACTTGCACCATCAGTTTATGCCAGCTGTCACAGTACCACTGTGAGACGAACTTTTACAATGCAGTAAGAAGCACAATCACCTACAGTCCATACAGCAGAAACAAGCTACTTCCCCCTTATTGGAGAAGGCGGCCTCGCCAGGTCCCGGCATCGAGGATCCCGGCCATACGCAGAGTTACCATTCGCATTACGGCTGACTGGGTGTCTGGGAAACACAGCTGCGTTTCAGCTGTTACACCTTCCTTACAAGTCATGTGCATCAGCCAGGCCTACATATACATATCCTACACAGCCTCGGTGGGGATCACGCTGGAGAGCTGGGCCTGCCCAGATCTTTGTGGAAATCTTTCTTCTAGGCCTTTCCGATGCACATTTAAGTATGTGAAGGGATCTTCTTTTAAACTCAGCTTTCATCCCAATGCTGCAGGAGTAGGAATTGTACCTCAGCTGTGGAAGCATCTCTCATTGAATACAACTAGATACACGGCACAGCAGACTAGTTTCCTTCACCTGGGGAGCAGCAGGAGCCGTGTCGGGGTGGCCAGTGTCTAACCTGCTGCTTAGTATTTATTGATGCCGAAGATTCGAACGCCATGTAACTGTGGCAGCTTGGGGATGAGCACGGTCAGGAGAGAGGCTGTGTTGAGGACAAAGTGTGTTGGGTCATACTTTGTGTAGAAACTCGCCAGGAAGTACCTGCGGGAGAAAAGGGAACAAGCTCAGCTGGTGACACCCTTGTCTAGAAAATAAACAAATAAAGCATAGTTGAAAAAAGTGTTTCAGTGATCAGTAGTATTTTATTGGTTAACAACCAATTTATTCCTGACCAAACCTCTCACCTGAAGTTCTAGAATATCTGCAGCAAAATTATGGACTTAAGACTCTTCTCATCCCTCCCAGGGTGCTGAAAAGGCTACTATTTTCCTCCAGCACTTCTCCCCGTCCCTCAAATTGGAGTCCGACTTCTGCAGCTACAAGACTGATCTATCATACAGGTTTTAAATAGCGTAAGATCCATTACCAATAATTTAGTCTTGTTCTTTGCAAAAACTAGTCACAGAAACGAGGCTATCAGATTGATGGGGTTTTGTTTTTTTCCCAGCAAACTGGAGATGTTTATTCAGCTACTTACGCATTGTTACTGCATGAATAGAACCATACACAGGTGTTATGAATACTAAATTCCCACTGGAAAGCGGGAAGCTATCTTTGAAAAAAGAGGGGTTTTTTTGAGGAGTTATAGATATATATTTTCAGTTTCTATCCTTTGTGAACCAACTTTCTAAAGACGATGCAGGATCTTCCCTTCCCTCCACCCCCTGCAATGCAAGTGGACAACTTCCTTCAGGGAAAAACAGAAAGACACTTTAGAGTTGGATATTAAATACGTATCTGATTTCCTTTAGTTACACCACCATTCTTTTGTCAACAGAAACAGGCGGTGTAGAATTTCTGATCTATTTACATAACTTGTGTAAACAGAAGGCAATCTGTACAAAGCAAAACTGAGGTGCAAAATCCTGGACCCTGTTCAGCGAGGATGGCCACACTTCTCCACACTCACAAGTTGCATAAATGCTGTCATGTGCCAAACGCAATTCGTTTAGATTTTCAATATTTACACCTCCACAATCTCTTAAAGAACTTCAGGAGTTAACAGCGAGTTTTCCTCACAACATTTCTGATCTTTAAAACCTGTCCCATTAACAAATGTTTACAAACTTCAACCTCAGGATGTGAACTGGAGTGTCAAAAGCTGCAGGAAGAAAGACTGTTGATTATATGGCCTGTAAATATGTACTCCCTACCTTTGCAATTGATGTAGAAACAAACAAACAGGCAAACAAAAAAAAAAAAAGAAAATGCTTTCAGAGTGTAAATAGCATGCCATTTTGTTGTGGTTTTTGAAATCACAGGTTTATGATTCAATTAATCCATAATACAGTTTTGAACTCACAGAATTATAGGAGAGATTGTGAAGAATTTCCTTGAAGATGTAAACTGTACTCCATAATCCAGTTGTTCCCAGTGTGTTAGTAGCCTAGCTTCCCCCTGATCAGGCGTTTCAAAAGGAGTTCCCTTTACTGCGTGCAAAAACACATACATCCCCTGGGGAAAAGAAAAAGGAAATACGGTGACGCGTTCAGCTGTTATTTTCTTAGAACTGTTACGTTGCCCAATGCACTGTAAACAGAGAGTAAATGAATTCCCGCCCAGAAGAGGTGCTAGCCTTTAATGACAAATTATCGAAGAGGAAGGAAGAGGCAAGGAGGGATTTGTCCCAGGTTGTGCAGTCAGTGGCATAGCCAGAATTAAAGCCAAAGCTGATGCGACATCCGATCCACTGCCTTGTCTCCTACGTGAGAAGGCTGAAACTGTGTGAAACCAAGAGACTTCTAACAAGCACTGTAACAAGTTTAGGGCTGACGATTTAGACGACCACTTTCCTGCCACAATGCTACTGCCTAGGTGGCGTCTGCACAAGGCAAAGATCTACCTACGAATACTGGCAACGTTACAGAACTTTTGAAAGCCTTCTCAGCTCCCGCCAGCTTCGAACACCTAGAAGCTGACGACCAGCAGTCTGTTGAAGACCTTCTCTCCATTTCTTTGCGGCTCCTCCTTAACCACACTGGACTTTGGGATCGTTTCTGTTTGATGGGCTCATGCCACGTCTGGTCTGTTCCAAAAGATCCTTTTGGGCCCACTGGTTTCAGACAGGGGAGTCCACCCTCTCCTCGCTTTAGCAAACATTTGTTTGCTATCAAAGAGAGCACACCAACCCCAAGAAAGAGTTGTTATCAGAAAATACCACATTTCCTTTTCCTTTTTTCAGGTTCTTTCGTATGCACATACAGAAATTGTTACAGACACCTTTATATAGAAAAATCACATTCCTTCCAATTTCTTAATAAAGGAGGTGAAATTTGAGCAAGTCACTTCATGTCTTCTTTCATATTTTTATTTGGAACAGCTTGCTGACCGGAGGTATATTAACCTGAGAGAATTAATTTGCCTAATTCCTTGATTCATAATGTTTGCCGAGTCTCAGCTTTAATAACTTAAGCAAAAGGCACTTTCAGGACAGACCCAAATGCTTACTACACATTCTATTTTGCACTGGTTCTTGAAGAAAGGAGCACCAAAAATGCTTTCAAGGTTTGCTAAGGGTTTTCCATTAGTGGAAATCCAAGACTTTTTTGTTTGTCAAACCACTCAAGGATTTGTTTCCAAAGAAGTGCCATTTAAATGCCAAAATATGCAAAAGTGCAGTTTATGCTCATCTTCTAGTGTTTCCTTAGAAAACTACTTGCCAGTGCATGCTCTCATCCCCGCTGTCATTACAGCTACTTGGAGCGAATTCAGTAAGGCATTTGGGAAATATTTAGTAATACTTGTCTCTGCCAACACCTTCCCAAGCCAGGCTTGTCTGACACTGTCAAAGACAGCATACAAAATGCCCTAATGATGCTTACAATCCTACTGTTAGTTTTAAACCTATCTGCAAAAATAAAAAGCTCAAAATAATAATAAAAAAACCCACCAAACACTTTTTTTAACAGGATGCAAGACGGTATTATCCAACCTCAGTCTTCAAAGTGAACTATCATCTTCAAGACCTCTTACCTGTTAATCTTAGAAAACTGAGTTAGCAAACCTCAAGCATGATGTAAATTGCTGGATTATGGCCCTCTTTTTCTCTAAGCTTGCCAGGACCAATATACATATGTGCAACACTTTAAATGATTACAACAAAATTATAGCATCCTTGGGAAAAGAGGCTGAAAGATTCTTAAAAGTCTTCAGCTTCCAAATCCTTTTGCATACAAAAGTCATGCAAATCACAACCCAGAGAATAACAAATAGTTTCAGGGCTTGGGTCAAGGAGCACAGTTTTTCCCAGTGCTTTCAAGTAAGATTTCTTCTTATGTCATATATAGTGACAAAGTTGTACGCTCAAGTTATTTGGAGCTGAAATTTATCTAGCTTGACCAGAAATCAAACCAAAAGGAAAAGAACACAAACGTTTCTGCCCAAGGAAACAGGTGAAGTGCTGAAATTAAACATTTTGGGACACTAACAGATTCATGTAGAAACATTAGTAGATAATATCCAGGAATTCAACATGTAATATATTTTATGGATTTAGCACAGTCCTCTAATACTGTACAAAATCCTGTGAAAGTCGGTTTGCGTGATGATTTTATGTTTGCAAGATTCTAGCTTAATTAAATGCCTTTTAGAAGAATACATAAACAACACAAGGAATATTTCACATCTTTTGTGCTCAAGCCCAAAGTGATCATCTACCAGTCCTCCTCCCAGAACCAGCCACCTCATTCAATAGTGGATAATAAGCCAAGTAAAGGTGGTGATTTGGCTCGCTGGACTTCATTATCCATACAGCCTGGCTGTTTTTCTCTTCTACTACCAAGAATTAATATGCATGAACAACTTCTCAATTTTTGTTACAAGAGAGGGTACGTACCAGGTTGTGAATCACATTTGTTAAAGTCCAGACGACAGGGACACTAAAGAAAGGAATGCTGAGCAAGACAATGTGCAGCATGCCGACTCCCAGTGCGTACGTCAGCCACATTCCACGACTGTTCATCACCCGCGTGTTTGGATTTACCTCGCTGTGGGCAACTCCTACGTTCATTTTTACCCTAAAAAACAGATCTGTTTGAAGGCTGAGACTACGGTTATAGACAAGTACTTAACATACGCAATTTTCAAATTTGGGAAATGCACAGTGCATAAGCCAAGATGTACCTTGAGACCTTCCAAGTGTGGTTGATTGAGAAGCCAGTTCAAAGGGGCTGTTGGGAACTGTTTGCTTAAAAAAAAAAAAGTCCAAACAAATAAAGCCCACAAGCCTGCTACAAAAGGGACATGTAAGAAAAAAAAAAAAAGCTGTGCTGTTAGAAGCTGAAGTTGCACACCTGCAAGAAACCAAGCTTTGTAACTTGTCCTCTAAATTCTTTCCTCCATCCACAACATCGGAAGTTCTTTTCCACTTCCCAGATTAAACAATTTTCCTCCTGCTTCTCATTCATGTAATGGCTGGTAAAGAATCCTGCATATGCCACTTGCCCAGCCACCTACTGCTAGAAAGAACGAACGAGGACTAATTTACACCTGCTTTTCTCACAGCAGAGAGCAGGTTTCAGATTTTCCTCTTCTCCCCATCTGTTAGTTTTCAGACACACATTCCCATCTTTCAAATCTGGCTGAAATTAGCCAACAGGCTCAAAAGTTTTCTAAGTGACAAGACATACAGAGAGATACATGGAACAATTCCATAACGCCCATTTCTTCAGGAGATAGGCTAGAGGTGACACTCTCGTCCCACGGTACTAAAATTTGGAATGATAATTTTTAAAAAATCGTTTTGTACTTCATAGTCACGTGATCTGGGAGCCTGTTTATATTCGTTTAAAGGACTGGGATGGAGGCTTTTTAACTTCCTTCTAAATCATTCCACAAAAGCACTGTTTGACCAGCAAAAATAGTTCGCTTTTGGTAGGGAGTTTGTTTCTTAGACTTGCTTAGTGCTAAAGCACTGTAATACCCAGGTCTTTCGCAATATTTACAGTAGGCTGTAGAATAAAAATAGATGCCATGACCCTGAAATTGAACGGGGTCCATGCCGGTTTTAACCGATACTTGTTGCAAAGTCTTTCATAACGGGCAGGGAACACATCACCCCAGAGGGGCGAAGGGGTTGTTCCTCCCTCCCCGGGATGCCGGGCCGGCGGTAACCGAGGACCTACACGTATCTCGCCATATCTACCACCTCTTCCTATTTTTGCCTCACGTTTCTGTTTGTTCTGACGGCACCTTCCCTCAGCTCGCTTCCCTCCCCACGAGGAGCCCAGCC
>NW_010254232.1:0-4645 GCF_000690775.1 Eurypyga helias
GCAGGCAGCCGTGGTGGCAGGGCTGTGGGGCTCCTCGTGAGATCTGTGGTGAATGTCAGCCCTCCCTCGTCCGAAGAAACCTCCTGCACAGCTAGGGATGTGCCGTTGAGGGATCAGGGTCCGTTGCGTGTTTAGCAGATGGGGGAAGCAAACTGACCTCAAAGGTGAAAGATCTGTGTGCAACCACGTATTAAACTGCGATTGACACGGTGATTTTGGGACCTTCCCATCTTCCTGTGAACTTTGCTCTTTTGTTTCCAGTCTTGAAAGCCACATATTAAGGACTACAGATTTCCAGAGCTGATCGAGTGCCCTTTTTAATGCTAATCTGTGCTGCCACGGCAGGTACCCTGGTCTGGAATATCACGTAAGATCGGTCTCTTCAAAACCCTTCCCCACGACTTGGGCTGCTCAGTTTGCGTTGCCACCTCACACGTGGTTTTATCTGCTTATATTTCCAATTTCACAAAAATACAGGCTCTTTTATCTTTAAACAATAAGGTAACAGCACGTTCCCAGTGCACTAGCACAACCTTACACTCAAGATTGTGTGACAATGAAAGAAAAGACCCAAAGGACGTGTGTAAAAAGGTGTGCTGCGACCCTCCTGTCAGAATCTGCACCTTGCCCAGGTGTTGGCGTGCAGCTGCCGTGCTGCGGGCTCTCGGGCCGCGCTGGGCAGCGGTGCTGTGCGGCCGCGCCAACAGCCTCTGGTGCCAATGGCTGAAACGTGGGCGGCCCTCAGACAGCGCGACGCTTGACCGGGGAAATCGGCTCGTGGCCGTGTATACGGACGGTTGTAGCGCGGGGCTGTTCTGCTTTTGTAAGGAGAGGAGCAGAAGTTGGGGCGTAAGGACGGGCAGGCTGGGAGCTTGGTGCTTCCAAGGTGGCTGGAGCCAGACCCGCGGTTGGACATGGCCGCAGTTGGAACTCGGTGGTTGGGATCGTCCTTTGGTGACAACGTGGGCTTTGGCAAATGCTGGGGGAGGGAGTGGGGCAGCGTTTGGGTGTAAGCACATACCCAGACGCGTACCACATACAGTGACCTGGAGGGGACAAAAACCAAACCGACCAAAACAACAGCACAGTTGTGAAGCAGGAGGCTAGCCAGAAAAACATCTCTTCAGAACTCGGTGGCCCAGTACGTTTCCATTAAGGATCTCGTGGCCCTCTGGCTCTTTATGGGAGCGGCGTAAGCGTTCCCAGCACGGGCTGGCTTTTTGGTGTTTTCATGTGTGCACCTTCACTCTCCTCACAACCGCAGCATCTTCGCTTGATGTTCATACGCCACGCTAGGTCTCTGCGGTGCCTTCTGCGTACCCTTAAAACTGCTCCTTCCTCCCTGCTGTTCCTCTGAACGTGACTTTCTTCCTGAGCTCTCCTCCAGCCTCTCTTCCCCTGGAGCAGGAAAAAATTCCTTGCTCATGCCTTAGACATCCTTTCTGCTGTGCTCACCGGATGCGGGGGAGTTTCCCCTGCCCTTTCTCCTGTGCTGTTGTATTCCCTGGAAACTGTTGTAGGACAGGCACAGTACATCCATGCACTTCTGTTGTTCACACCCGGCAATGTGTGATGTGGGTAAACTCCACTGACACCTGATTGAGACATTATCTGTCCCTCGAGCGGATTTCTAAATGAGAGGGCAGATACAGGCCCTGTTGTGCTTTGGTTACTGCTGCCCCAGGAGAGAGTTGTTGTTCAGCGCGCTCTTAAGAAAACAGGGTAGCATGTGACCCTGCGTGTTAAATATACTGCAAGTAGCAAACACATGACCGGGCCGTTGCCACATACCCGCTGTTGCTTAACAGGAACTCCTAGAAACGCCTACTGAGAAAAGGCTAAACAAACCACACTTACTGGGGTTGTAAGCCTAACATATTTTCAATAAATTAATAAATTTGGCAGAGAGAGCCCTTGGGATGGTTTAATTTGGCTCCCACCTGCGGCGAGCAGTAAGAATTAAACTCATCGACAATAAAAATTAAACACTGCCTGAAACAAACAACCTCCAGCCGCGGAGCCGCGGTTCTGGCCCGCTTCTCGAGCTCTGCGAGACCTTCCGGCTCCCTCACCAACACCCCCGCATGTCGGGGTTCGTGAGCCGAGACACCAGTGCTGCGGCGTGCCACGGCGCTCTCGTCTGGTGCCTGCCTTCCCCACCAAACCACGCGCTTTGTTCTTCCTCTGCTTTCGGTCCCGCCAAGCAGGTTCCTGGGTGGAGCTCCACTTCAGCAGTAACGGAAACGGCAGCGGGAACGCCGTCGCTCCGACGGGCCAAGAGCAAGTGCCAGCCTCTATTTCCATTCACAATGGTGACATGGAGAAAATACTGCTTGATGCTCAACACGAATCTGGAAGAAGCAGTTCAAGAGGAAGTTCCCACTGCGACAGGTAAACAGAACGCCTCACTGACAGACGTAAAGGTCGCGGCCGCACCGGGCCGCGTTCGTGCCGAGAGGCAGGGACATGGACACGCTCGCTTACCCCGCGCACGTGCGCTTGCACGCCCACACCCGTGGAGAGGAAGAGGGAGGGCAGTGCGTGTTTGAAAGGCAAGGAAGTTACAGGGGAGAGGGATCCAGTGGATGGAGTTTGGGGTTCTGGCGTCTCCCCACCTGGAAGTCCAGCGGCAGCAGCTGAACCTCACCCGGGTGCCGCTTGCGCGCGGGCAGCAGCCTTGTGCTAGAGAATAACGTACCCCTGAGCCCCGCGTGGCCGTCCCGGAGGGATTAGTCCTTGTGCAGGCAGTGTCAGCGCTGTCGGAGCCCGTGGTGCCACTGACGCTGCTGCCTGCAGCGGGAGTGCCGAGGGTCGGTGAGGAAAGGCACCTCCTGTTTTGTAATGTACGGGTTCATGGCTCTTAGGCAGTTGCTGAAGAATTGTCCTGTGTTTAGTTTACAAAACTGCAGATTTTTGGGAGTGTGACACAGCAAAACAATTTGCATCTGCTGTGGGTTGTCAGTCAGTGTTACTAGTTCATTTGTTTGATTCTGACGGGCTGCGAAGTCTGTGGCCTAAAGCTTCGTCAAGGCCAGGCTGGATGAGGCTTGGAGCAACCTGGGCTATGGAAGGTGTCCCTGCCCATGGCAGGGGGGTTGGAACTGGATGATCTTTAAGGTCCCTTCCCACCCAAACCATTCTATGATTCTATGATTCTTTAAAAAAGAAAAGGAGCTACAGGACTCAAGCTGGAGAGTAGGAGGCAGGACTGGCTGGCCTGGCCGGTTTGGATGCAAAGGAAACCTGCTAATGAGTTATTTCTTGCTTCTCTTTCTGTGCAGCCCTCCTCGTTCCCAGACGCCTCAGGACAGTCATAGAGCCTTGGAAATCGAGAGCCACAGCAGCGGAGAAAAGAACAGCTTTCAGGTAGGGATCTCGTCGTGCGCTGGGAGGAAGGATTATTCTTTGAAAACCAGCCTCAGGAAGTGAGAGGTGAAGCTGCTGCTGCAGACACGTAAATGACGTAGTAGTGTGGAACCATCGCAGAGCCAGGCCGGGTGTATCTGTGCCTGAGTTCTGAGGGTCTGTTGCTGTTCATCTGTAGCCCGGCTTTTTCAGAAGGATTTAGGTGCCCTGGGCCGTTGTCTTTTGACACGGCTGGGTTCTCACATGCCTCTTCCCAGCTGCGGGTGGAAAGGCCAACCTTCAGAGCCTACAAGTAGCTTCTAGGAAAAACGCTACTCCAGAGGATAGCCGCAGTCTGGGATCGGGAGAGCTGGATCAGCACCTTGCTAAGCCTCCAGCTTCCCGTGATCCTGGGACGTGGCTTCTTTGTCCCGCGAGGGGGGCGTTACGGCCCCCTGCCCAGGAGGTGGGCTGTGATGTGTGAAGGTCTGACGGGTGGGAGACAGTCCGGTTCCGCAGTAGGGTGCGTAGGGAGCGCAGCCGTAGGGTGGGCGCGCGCGTGGCTGAGAAGGTGATCGTTAGTGTCCGGTGGGCAGCCACCACGCAGGCCTCTTCCCCTCTGAGGGCCAGCGTGCTCCCTCGTGCGCCCCGCGCAGCCGAGGCCGATTGAGACGCCCTACACCCGCTGCCTTAGGAGCTCGGGAGGTGAACTCGGCAGCAGCAGAACTCCCCGAGTCCCGTAAACACCATGGCCAACAACGTACAGCTTCAGCACGCCGCTGTCGCGTTGTAACGGGCGGTACTTGGCGCTTTACACGCCAACTGGAAAACCCCCCGTGAGCTCTCGTCTCATTCGGAGCGTTTGTTTGCGTGCCCGCAGAGAGAATGAGTGAGTGTGTTTGAGAAGAGGGGGGGAAGAAAGATCCTGCACACTAACCATGCCTCACCAGCTCATAGCTTACCGCGTGGTGGCAGGCCGAACGCTGGGGTTTTGTGGGACTAGCAGCTCTAGGACAAAAAAATGACTTGAAAACATCTTGGGGAGTGAAGTAGTAGAAGTATTTAAGTCCGTTTCTCTGTGTTGCCATGGGTAATTCCCTCTCCCTGCACTGCCCACGCACCAGGAGCTCCACGGAGGCGTGTGCAGCCCGGCCTCTGCTCCCAGCCCTGCCCGGCGGCTTTACCAGGCCTGCGTCACCTTCGCTTGGCTGGCGTTGGCTCGACCGAGGATCCTCGGGGCAGCGGGATGCCTGCCCAGCTGCTCTGGCACATCCCTTGGGGCAGTTGGGGTCAGCTGTCC
>NW_010254233.1:0-2732 GCF_000690775.1 Eurypyga helias
CGTCCACCACTACCCCCAAGTCCTTAATAGCCACAATACAACCTCCCCACGTCTGGGGTTTTGCCTCTTGCACCCTGTCATCACCCCGGGTCACGCAGCCCTGTGTAGAACACTGATGCCCACCGGTCCTGGCAGAGCATCTGCGCCCAGGTGAGCTCCGCAGCCTGGCTCCGCTCCCTCCTCCCAGGGATTCACAGCCTTGCCACATTCATCCCACCTTCCCCACCATTCGGCGTATTTCCATTACGTCACACCGCTTCTAGGGCTGAAGAGGGAAACAAAGCAAACCTCTGGCACATCATTCTGCCTCGACGTCTGCGAGGCAGCGGGAAATCAGTGCGCAGCGTCGCTTTACAGCCTCCGAGTGAGGCTTCCGACGCCTCAGAAACACCTACAAACGCGAAGCTGGAGCACTGAGCTCAAAAGTAACTGCAGGCAGATCCTATACGGCATCGTGCTGTCTGCAAGGGC
Organism: Eurypyga helias; assembly: GCF_000690775.1. Classification (NCBI taxonomy): domain Eukaryota; kingdom Metazoa; phylum Chordata; class Aves; order Eurypygiformes; family Eurypygidae; genus Eurypyga; species Eurypyga helias. Next base: position 472 of record NW_010254233.1, read on the forward strand.
CCGTTTCCAATCATATTTTGGCTCCAGAAACACATAACTTCTCTTTTTCCCCACAAATTCCAGAGTTATTCATGTCTACTGCTACGTGCCAAATAATATAGGTAAGGTTTCCATTCTGCTTGCTCCGGTTGGCATTATAAAGCTAGAACTTAAATTAATCGCAGCAGCAGATGGAAAACTGAGGGAAATACTAGCAGACCTACAAAATATTAAATTGCTTGAGAGCTAAAAATAAAACCAAGAGCGCATCAAGGAAATATATGTATTTTTAACCTATGAAACCAAGCGCAGCTCTGTCCAAACTGGCAGCCCCGAGAGCGTCTCCAAAGCACGGGGCCAGATGACTCCGTAATGGAGCTGCGTACCAGGCCGCAACGAGATTCAGCCTCATCCCAAGGAGATGATTTCACCCAGCCTCATCCCAAGAGGATCCCACAGTGGTCCAGGGCAGGGTTCTTTCAAAGGCAGCAGCATCATCTTCCACCCACGAGCAGCCAGAGGCAAGCAGGATGCTTGTGCAGGCACCTCAGCTTTGCGCTCCACGTGCCACCCCCGAAAAAGAGGAGAGCGACTGCAAGTACAGCTTCGTCACCGAGAGCTGAACTCCTCTGTAACTCACGGTAAAAGCTGTGGGTTACACTTGGCTGCCCTGTTCAAAACTGACCCAATTTCGTGCCATCTACTAAGCCTCATCCAGCCTGGCCTTGGACACTCCCAGGGATGGGGCATCCACAGCTTCTCTGGGCAACCTGTCCCAGTGCCTCCCCAAACTCTCCAGAAATACTTCCTTCCTGATGTCCCATCTCAGTCTCCCTCTTCCCATTGCAACCTGTCACCTCTTGTCCTGTCACTCCCTGCCCTTGGAAAAAGTTCCCCCCAGCTTCCTTGTAGCCCCCCAGGCACTGGAAGGGGCTATAATGTCCCTTTTCTAACTTATTCCTCATTCTAATGAGAATTAGAAAGCCCAATGTTTTGGAAAACAAGGGTAGCAGCATCCTGACTGTCTCAAAGCATAAACATTGCTAATTAATAGCATTAGGCTATTGCTCTTTCTTATTAATCTTAAGTCTAAAACCCTTTTATTTACAAATCATGACACGACTGTGCTGGCACCAAGCACAACAGAGTCCTCCTGATCCATTTGTTCCCAGGCACAGCCCTGCACACGTCAGTAAGACAACCGGAGCACGTGTACCCCTAAAATATGAGATGTTTCCACCAGTCTACTCCTACCTGCCGGGTGGGGATGGAAGAGCCAGCCCTGCGTCACCCTGGGCACCAGCAGCGAAGCTCAGCCCAGCAAGGCACAGTGAGCCAGCCGATGCTGTGAACTTCGGAGCGGGAGGAAGGTAACGTCTACAAGCCATTTCAGCAAAGAGTTAAACTTCCCACTTCCACATGACCCTGTTGACTTTAAATGGAATGAAGGTATCCCAAGAAATCTTTACATGCAATTACAGCACCTGCAGCATGGCAGGGAATGCTGCAGGGTAAAACCCGCTCCCCTCGGAGACTGATATTCCCAAGACCCAATTCCCAGCTCGCTTTCTCCTCCTGCGCTTCCTGACTGGGTTAATTCTTGATGTGCACTACCACGAGAGAGAGAAGACCAAACCTGGGTAGTTTTTGGCTTCACAACAGCACTGATGAAAAAGATCAGGGCTTTAATACATTTAAAACTCTATTCTTGGCCCTTGCAAATGAGATTCAGATTTACGTACCGACATCAAAGCCCTGCTCATCACTCCAGCAACTGCAGGCTTCAAGAACACCCTATGCTCACCTGGAATTTCCTAATCTGAGCTTATTCTCCAGATCATCAGTTAAACTTCTCAATTCCTCGCAGATTTTCATAACAGCCACGTCTTGTCTTTTGCCTCCAGCTCTCCTGGTTTTGCCTCCACTCTCTCCACCATGACAAAGTGCAATCTTACTTTGTTCTGCAGTACAGTCAGGGCTCTTTTACGACACAGCCTCAACTATTTTAAGCTTTCATTAATATCTAGTGAGTTCTTACAAAGTAAGACGCAGAACTGGTTCATAACTCAAATCTCTACCTCCCACCTTTGTAAAATGGAGAAAGAGCAGCCCCTTCCCTGGCTAGAGCAGGCCTCAGAGCAAAACGTCGGCTCCTGAGTGGATCCAGGTTTACTTTTTGGCACCGTGAAGTGCCTATGTCTTCCCAGAAACCAGAATCCTAAAGTAACTGAATGCCAAAAAAATAAGAGAAGAAGAATGGAAAGCAACATCACCAGCACTTC
>NW_010254234.1:0-11043 GCF_000690775.1 Eurypyga helias
GGAGGGGGTGGGGGGTGGGAGGTGGAATCTGAAATTGTTTTAAAAACATTTTGTAGTACCTAATACAGATTGGTTTGTGGGTTTGGTTTTTTATTTTTTTAATCATTAAGAAACAGAATGCATTCATCTGTTCCATTTTTCCAGTTATGTGTTTCACAGCTCTGAAATTAAAAGTCTGGTCTCCAGTGCATGGAAATTTCTCAACGGAAAACTAGAGGACAGAGCCATTAAATTGCCACAGAATCATTTACATTGTGAGGAAGCTTTGGAGGTCATTTAGTCCAAACTCCCTCTGCCATACACACACATTTAAAGCAGGTACAGTTGGAACAGGTTGCTCAGGACCATCTCCACAGAATTTTGAATATCTCCAAAGATGGAGATTTCACAGCCTCACCAGACAACCTCTTCCAGTATTTGACCACTTTCCTGGTAGGAGAGTAGGGGGGAAACCAAAACAAACAGAACACCCCAACAACCAAGACAAACCCCACCACACAAAAAACCTTAAATCTAATTGATCTAATCGTAGTTTTCCATGGCTGCAAGTGGCAGCCACTATCTCTTATCCTGTGACTGGGTCCCTAACAGCGTTCTCAATCTCCTCCATATCTTTCCATTAGGAAGGTGAAGACAGCAGTAAGTTCTTCTTCTCGTCTTACAAAAGCTGTTAGCCTGACAGCCCATCTGCCTGTCCTTACACATCACCTACCTCATTCCTCACCCACCCTGGTGGCCTCTGCTGCATTCTCATCAGCCGGTCAGTGTCTGTGGGAGCCTAAATCTAAATGCAATACTCCAGAGGAATACTTTGGGAGTCTAAATTCAACAACTTAAGCTCATAACTAGAAAGAAGTTATGGGGAAAAATTAATGTGGCTCTCTTCTGGCTGATAGGCACCAAAACCATTATCTCTTAAAATTCCATGGTGCCATCCTGGCAGCAAGAACAGATTAGGTCTGACCTGACTCAACCTACATGTCTGGAAACAGGAGAATTGGACTAGACCTCAAGAAGAAACATGGCTGCAGAACGGACAAATACCAGAATAGCAGGGAGTATGACAGAAACAAGGGGAAAAATATTTTACCTCATAAAATAAAACTATTAATGTCTGTGAATCATACAGATGCTACAAAAAGGTAAATACACTCCAGGAAATGAGGAAATAGTTCCGATTCAGACCAGGATTTGAATAGTTTGCAGTAAATAGGTACACGGGGTGGGAGAGGGAAGGGATATGAAGACAAAATGAATTATCAAATAGATCAAATAGCTACTTATTCAGAGATCACTAACCATCCTCTGCACTGACTGAGGCAGGAGTCCTGCAGAAAAAATAGCATGGGATCACATAATTAAAGATTTTATCACAGTATACATGGGGAGTAGCTTAAGATTACACAGACAGTGTTCATTCTGTTTCTTAGTTTTTGAATATTTAACTCTGCAACCTTCTCGAAGGTGTTTCTTATTTTTTCTTTATTAATAAAAAAAAATCTACATACATGACCTTCATCACTTTTGATTTAGAAATCATGGCCAAGGGCACAGAATGCACATATATGTATCTTTAACCTCATGTAGACATCTCCTAGATTTAAATAAAGTTTTTTATGCTGTGTTTAAATATTTAAGAGGTGTTGGGTTCATTTTATAAGCGTAATGGTCCAGGAGCAGGTCACTTCTAAGGCAACAAGAGGCTGCTCTGATTGCATTAGCCTCTCCCGTCTCTCAAAAGAGCCACAAAAACTAGTTCCTCTTGCAAGATTTACAAAATCCGTTTGGTATCTACAGAGCAGACAGACCTCTCCAAAGAAGTACAGAATTATCTATACCAGTTTCAGCTTTGCAAACCCAAATCCTTGGGACACAGCTGACTGAGAGAAGTGGTATACCAAGGAGATCCACAGAACAACCCTTCCTCCTCAGGGCAGACCTACGCTTCGTGTGATCAGCGCCTGGCAGTACAAAACTCTGTGTGGTGAGCTGTAGGCTGCACAAAGCAAAGACACGATTACAGACAACAGCATACTAACCACTGCTCCAGGTGAGTTCTGGGAGTGCAGAGTCTGTACCCTTAAGCTCTCATGAATTGTTTGGGTAGAGTCATTATGGTTCGTCTCACCGATGAAACTGTTATCCCCAGTGTTATTGCTGAAAAGGAAGCAAAAAAAAAAAGCAAAGCTCCTTACTACAGAGGATCACAGTGAGTTTTGGGAAGCAGCTGAGGAATAGTAACAGAATAGGTAGGAGTAGCACAGCAAAGTGACAGCACATTTGTCTCCTCCAATGCTAAATGCACAAGGCTGAAAAATACGGTAACCCCTTTTTGCACCTCCTCCCTCTCCAAGGCGACTTGCTAAGAATAAATAAAGAAAGAACCCTTAATGTAAAATGATTATGGTGTCTCAGGAAGTAGAACATTGCTATCAAAAATACAATGACATCTCTTCAAACTCCCTATGTGTATACAGTGTCATTTAGCCTGCCTGGCACGCACATGGATTTATCAGCACAAAATGGTGTTTGGGTCCTCTCGCTAGTCATACAACAATCAAACACCACACCTTCTACATTTTTTGCATTTTATATTCTTAGACTCTACCTCTGTGTACATACTGTTTATCTAACTGCCTGTTTATTTACAAACCTCCTATCAAACAACTATTTGAAATGCAGTACATAAAAGGTACTTATACAACCATTAAACCACAAAATAATTTGTTCCTCTGGTTTCAGCCAGGGCAAACATATATCCCTTACTAAATTTTGTATTTTACAGTCAACTCATTAATCACTTCCTTTGTGAATGCATTCAGCTATGCACTAAGGCTTCTTACACAGATTTTCTACTAAGCTGTTTCATGGCTATAAGTATTTTTGGAAAAAAGGTTTATTAATTAAAACCAATACATTGTCTTCCTCAGGTATAGTGCAACAAAAATTCAGTTGAAAAAATTAGCACTATAAATAAATGCAAAAAAATGTGGGTTGGGTTTGGGCTTTTTTTCTGTTTGAGGGGTTGTTTTCTTTCAAAAGAAAAATTGGTTTTTAAACCCCTACAGCTGAATATAAGCTATATAATTATTTACCTGGTGGTCTCAGTCACCTTTCCACCAATTTTCTTGTAGTTATCTGGCTTCCAAAACTTGTTCAACCAACCTGCCTACTACCAGGGCCTGTTTAAAGACTTCTGTCATACTTCTAGTCAGAAGTCTAAGTTCTGTATTTTCTGATCAAGTACTAAATAACGGACTGCTGTGCCTAGGAGTTACGTAATATAACACACAAGTTCTACATTATTCTAACTCTACTTCTTAGCCAAAACAAGGGCAGGATAATGAAAATTTGTATTCATTAGCCAGCGAACAGTAAAACACTGACGTCCTGTTTAAATTTGAGCCAGCCTAGAACAACTGATGAGCATCCACAATTACTGTACCAGACATCTCTAAAGAGGAAATAGCTGGCAAGAATAAGGAGGAATAGAGCCTGAAAAGCATCACCCAATCTAAAATAAAAACCTCTGCATGGTTAGGGACACACATAAGAGGTATTTCTCGATGCAGGCAGACCTTGACAGCAAGGTCACTTCCAGGAGCATAGCACAGACGTGCACATCTAAAGACACAGAAGAGCAGTAGCGTAGAGGGACACAAACAATGTTGATGATATTTAGCTTGCACGTAGCTAGCAGTAGCAACTGCAAATGCACCAAAACACACCCAAAGTAAGCTATTTTATACAGAGCGTTCTGCTGAGGCTTGATTGGTAGGCGTAACGAACCTACTTGTTTTAAGCCTTGTTTGGACATTCCTATGCTGCCGTCACTATTGGATGTACCTTGTTTCAGCATTTTTCACATCTGCTCTAACACCTGGGAACACTGGAAGCCGCTTGCCAGCTTCATTTGTCTGTATGACTCAAACTTGAAAAACCAGCAAGAGAAGTCTCCATTTATTCCAAGAAATTCACAGTGGAATATTCTACACACACCGAGATCTGGAGAAAGTCAGTACTAGTCTTTAGCCCAACACTGTTTTTTACCTTTAATGCCATCTGAACTTGTAAACAGCCCTATTGACTCTATTGGCAGCAAAGACAGAGTACTTGGTTCATCAGTAGAGACTATGAATATGTAGCAAACAGCCTATAGAAATAAAAGCAGCTCTACCTTTCCTCATGAACAGGGCAGAAGAATCATGAGCAGTCACAACCTATACACGTGGGTTTGATCTGAGAGGGAAGTTACTATAAGCATGCAAAGGCAATATAAGTTCAGGCTTTCAAAGCCGTGACATTAAAGTATTTTCTTTGCCAACAGGTGTGTGCTGTTTCCTCTCTTCTTCCCAGCAGGTGAGCACAGCTGAGACTTTCATCACTTACCCATAAGGAACACAGCACTGCTTGCTTTCCCTTAACCCCAAACTTCTCTAGGAATGGGGTAACACCAGAAAAAGTCTTTCTACTGCTCCCTCAAGCATTTAAAGCTTCCTCAGAAAATACCTCCCAGGTCTTCTCCAAGATCTTTTAGCACTTCCCAGTCTGTTCCTACTGCCACCTTCTTGCCTCCATCGTGCCCTTCTGCATAAGGCGCAGCTCTGCCTGCTCAACCACAGGCACACTGCAGCCACTGAAAATAAAAGCACTAAGCAGGCTTTTAAAAGTGCCATTCCTCATGTAACTGGAAGGAGTTATCTTACAGTCAAAAGGTGTTTCTGCTATGCAGGACCGTAGTGCAAACTCCTGTTTTACAGGATGTACCGGCAATGTGCAGTGAAAACCTTACCTACAATTTGAGGGCTGAACTGTGTTTCCTTTTGGCACCTCTGTATCTATACATTGCCTTCCATCTTTTCTTGGTATCTTTTGTTGAACTGCTTCACCTTTATCAAACATAAGGTGCAGACGGTAACTGACCACCTTTATTACTGTGAAGAACACCGTCACCGAGCTGCAGTACACAAAAACCGTCACTGCATTTGCTGGAAAAGCCTACAGAAAGAAATAACAAAAGACATAATCGTAACAGTTTGAGTTGAGAAGACGCTACTATAAATATTTAAAGTAATTTTCAAACTCCTTATTGTCTATTATTTGTACCTCTACTGAGTTTTGCAACCACAAGAATCAGTGTATCTTCCCACAGTATACTTGAGTTCTGCTCACAAAAACTGTCTAAGGTTTTGTTCAAATTTTAAACCCTTTTACAAGATTTATTCTTCTTCTGATTAGCTGCGGATATTATTTATGTCTTAACAAAATCAGTAAAATCTCACAATTGACCAACATTGTAAAACATCTTTAAAAAAATGCATTTCCAGGATAATGCAGACAAAGGCTTTCCTAAACTACGAACTTACAAAGATCCAGACACAAAACGAAACATTAGTTATCTACAAACAGGAAAGCCCCTTTGAAAAATTCTGCCACCTTACCCTGCTTCTCAGTTACGATTTCACAGTAAAATGCTGTAGTTTGATCTCCTTTTTCTAACACTTCACAACATGTTCCCAAGTACCTTTACTGCTGAAGAATTTTTAATAATTAATCAGGACTAGTCAAAACAAATGAATAAAATGCATTTAGAAAGGAAGCCTCTTTGACTTCTTTTTCCAAAGTTCGTAACTCTTAATTTGCAGCTGTCTGCGATCTGCCTGCTTATCTATGACGAGCACCATGTTTCTTAGTCATTAGAATTAATTACAGTTCAACTAGAGTCTGTAAAGTTCCTTCACAGACATGACATATCAACAACAGTTTTATATGTAAACACTTCCTTACAGTAAAGGACAAATCACAACAACGGCCACTTGCAGTCACGATTAAAGGGCCAAAGCCTTTATCATTATAGTCATGGAACACCCGTATGCACTGCCGTGAGACTGCAACTGAGTGACAATGAGAATAAGCTCTTCTCAGGTTTTGTTTTTTAAACAGAGAATTACCAAAAACCTGCACGATTTGTAGCAGGGAAAAAAAAAATATTACTTTCAATGTACAGGATTTGCTAAAAGCCTACTGAATTTAATTTTTAAGAATGGTCTTTACTTTGGGCCTAAGTCTATCATTTTAAGTATCAGCACTGCAGGTCAAGGAGCATTTGGATGTAAAATATTAGAAATGTTTCAGATTCAGCACTAAACCACACTGACCACACAGGTGAAGGGAGCAAGGCACGCCTACTTCACCTCTAAAACAAGTCATCGCGTTTATCTTGATTTTGGAATGAGTATGTTGAATCATTTCTTTGTTATTACAAGCAAGTGGGTTGCTATTCTGCTGCTGCTGCTTTTGGCTTAGTGAGACTTCATACCCTCAAGATGCCCATGTAAAAATTTTCAGGCAAATCTTTTATGACTGTTCTGATTCATGTACAAAGAATCTATTGCACAAAAGTGGAGAAGCTATTTAGCATGTAGGTACTACTAATGATCCCTAATAAGACAGACATTACTTTCTACAAGTTGAGGCTTAGTCTGTTAAGAGTACCTCACGGTACTACTTATATACAGAAACTAAGCACACCCTTCGGTTATTTATCGAGCCCGGGCCAAAAAGAGGATCAGTTTGCAAGGCCATGCTCGCAGGTTCTAAGGTTTGGTGGATAACTTTGAAGAATTTGTGGTTTATGCCTAATGTATTTGCAAAACACAAGCTTAAAATTGCTTGTTTTCACAAAGTACAATAGCTAATTATCTGTAATGATTTGTTTTAAAGAGGGATTTGTTCACTTTCCAAGGAATCTCTTCGACTGTACACTAAAAGGCACAGACTGACCCCTCTACTACGTAACAGCCCAGAATGAGCCACTAGAAAAGCAGTGCTCTATAGGTGATGTTTGTAAAGCTTAAGAAATATTTTATGAATAACGTCAAGGAGAAACAACAAAAATAGACTTCCAGTAGTGCAGCCTATGAGTGCATAGAGCACACTACTAGGAAGAATCAAAGGAAGCTCCAAGGTCTTTAAGGGGAAAAGAGGGCCAGTTTTGGCAAATGCCGAGTGCTACATGTCCTCATCCCCGCCTTGTGACCAGACCCACCAAGATGCATCGTGAGCCGGCCTGTGGCCTCCCTGTCAATCTGCCCAGATACACAGTGCTTCCCCACTCCCATACGTGCCACGCACGCCCCCAGTCCCAAGCCTGCATACACATAATAAGGCTAGCGTATCCTTAATATTCTGAATCTTGGGGCAAGCTAAGTAGTACAGGCCAGAAGCTTGCTCCCTGCCCACATGAGGAATTAGGAGAAAAATGAAGCTGAGAACAGAAAGCCCTCGATTTTCTGAACCAGGTCTCTTGCATAAGGGTGTGCAAGTGTCATATGACTCCAGTTGGTGTTCCCAGGTACGGGTAGGTGAAAGTTATCAAATCTGCTCAAGCTAAGGAGGAATTAAGTTACAGACCACTGAGGAATTATAGGATAGATTCACTTTTGATGCACTATAGTTATAATTAGCCTGGTTTCCTATGGAAACGAGGTTTTATAATCACACCATGTGTCTGTGTGTTCATCATCTCTCCCCACCCACTCTACTGAATAACTTTATAATTCTTTGGCTATTTTCAACTAACTTTGAGAAAATAGAGCCCACTGGGACAAGGTCACAGCAGCACACCTGCCATATTAACGAGGAACCCACACAGCTCTCCAGCCTTTTGAGAGCTGCCTCAGTGACGGGAAAAGCTCCAACTGAGCTGACATCTTATTAGAAGCTGGGGGTGGGGGGAAATCCACAAATACAAATTCATTAGAAAGCAGGCCGCATGACATCTCACAGGTTTCTGTGGAAGATGTAGCTCCAGCTTTCTCTGCTCTTTCCCAATTAAAAACTCCACCATAATCTACTTCTTGTTTTCCAGTAGCTTTGGATGTTACAACCTGCACTAGAACACCGTGGGGTCACAGGCAGAAATACAGGCTGGCACGTCCCAAATGTCACCTGACTTAGTACAGCAAATACAGCAGAGTTGGCCTGCCCAAGCACGGAGCGCTTTTGCTCAGGAGCTTCTGCCCGCCCAGAGATTGCTCCCAGAGGAAAGGCCAAATTCTTTGTCACCTCTCTAGTACCATTACTTGGGTAGCACTAAGCCAGAGGTGACTGAGGTACATACTTCCCAATATAAAGGTGTAACCTTTGAACAAAACAGCACACCTTGTAAATTGGACTGAATGATAAGAGTTGATTAGAACCAAATGTATCCCACCTGAGCACCTCCAGCAAGGTGGTGCCTACACCTGGGCCGCACTTCCTTGGTGTGCTACAGGGGACAAGACAGAGAACTGCCAAATCAATATGCAGTCAGCCACTACCATCAGGCTTGCAGAGGTACAAGTGCAAGACATAGTGTTGGAGCCATATACTTTTATGCTCGTTTAGCTGAATTAATAACTAAGAGATGTCCATCACAGTATAAAACATAGGAAAACAGGTAGCAAATAAAATTCCAGGGGTGTACACCCAGTTGCAAGTGTGCATCCTATTACATGATAAATGCACTAAGTACAGTGTAGCTTATCACTCTTTGGTGGAGGTACATGTGTCCTTATTTTTATAGAGAGATCAAGCAGGGTAAAGGGTGGTGAAATGGGACTGGAAGCAGCTGACACACTGCAAGTTTTATCACAGTTTGCGTCCAAGTAATCTATGTGCCCACGCCCTTATACTGCCTCCTGTCACAGCATGACTTGAAGATCTAATGTGTAAGGAGCAACAGCCCTGTAAATTCAAGGGCTTCCTATCCAAGAAAAAGCAGAAGAAACACTCTCTAGGCCATTCTGGGGCTCACTGTAACGTGGATGCTGCATTCTCTCATGGCTTGTAAAATAAGCTATAGTACAAGCATTCCCTAAATTGCATCTCTGTGTCACTTATGTTTCACTGGGGCTGAACTCAACCCAGTGGCTTTGTATAACAAATACCACTGTTTTCATCCATAAAACACCTGGGAACCCTGGACCGTGTGGTGGAATAAGTTAACTTTAATTCTTCATCTATTATGAGATTTGACATGGCAAAGTTAAAGTGATCTCATTACAATTTTGAAAGTTGATTTTAACAGCAATGATGCTCCAAATAACACCCAATGTAAATTTTAATTATATATTTACTACTACAAAGGATAAATGAGAAAGAAAAGGAAGAGATGGAAATACAGATCTGCCTTTTCAGGGGTGGAGAATCTAATAATGGAACTATTAGCGCCAAAGCAAGCTGTGCTGACAAAGCTAGAGAATGAAATCCTCAATCCACACGACAGAAACAACTTGATACTATAAGCTTCTGGATGCTACTGTCAGCACATCCCTGCTGAGCCAGTGTGAAAACAGCTGGATGAGTTTTGCCATTTCATTCAATCAAACTGTTTCAGAGGAACTTTCTGACTTTGATGAAAGTGTGATTACGATTATCCCAGGCAAAGGAAAAATTTTTAAAGTAGTACTCTGATTAGTTTTGACTGCTATTTCAAGAAGTGTCAGGGACTGCTATAGCTGAATCCGAAACTATTGGTGTTGTATGTAACAAACATCACCCAATATTACCTAATATAATATTATAAATACAATTCCCCAAAGAGAACCCTCAGTTAAAAAGCAGGTTGAAGTTTTAAGTGGCAAGAATATACGCACAAAGTTTACAAAGCCCAAACACTCAAAAGCAAGAAAACAAACACTTTACAGACATAAGTGCTCTCCAGCAGCCAGCATAATAAATGCATTATTCTTATCAAGGATAAAGAATTCCTGTATCAACACACCAGCTCAAGAACATGAGTTCATTTAACCAGATGATTCATCAGAAAATCAGCCAGTCCGCAGAAAAAGCAAGTCCATCTAGACAGGCAAAGATGAAGCCAGAGTTCAGTAGGTAAGTTTGGTTTTTCACTCCTTCCTTTTAAATAATGTCTTTTTTTACCTTAGCTCTGACCTACCATCTTTGTATCCAGTGCTCTCTTGTGCAACCCCGTATGCCTTCTTCCATGCTGTTAGTTCAAAAGTTTCCCACAAGGAAATACATATTCTTTCAGACACACACTTATATCAAGTGTGAAAGAGTTAAACCTTTTTTTTTCTTTTTAATTACTCATACCACTTTGATAGTAAATCCTACAATCTACAGCTCTTGCTAGTCTGCATAGGAATTAGACCCCATCGATCAGTAGAAAGCATAGTTATCTTGGTTCATTAACTCCATGAGCCGCGCTTACAGGAATTCACTGCAATCCATGCCACAAAACACAGTATACCAACTGGTTTTTAAAGACACAAGATTTGCTTTCAACTGAGATTGCAGAGAGATTCATGAATGTGCTTTGCACCTGCCCATGAAGGGTGAACAGACACATGTAGAAATTTTGACCAGGAAAAAAACCCCAGTCTACAGAACTTAGTTAAGAATTTAGTTCAGTCACTGTGAGAACCAAAAGGGATGGAAATTGTTTCCAATGAAAGCAGTATTAAGCTAAAAATCACTGAAGAACACACCAACAAAGAGATGCAATGATCCAGCAAACTATACTTTTAAGCTTTTCCCACACTGTAGGAAATGTCACAAAAATAGAGCAAGAGTTTCCAGTTTTCAAGGAAAATAATTTTAAAGTCTTGAGAAGAAACTCTAGTTACTAAATTATTTCTTTGCGATGTTTAAATTTCAGCACAAAGGGAACTGCATGTCACGAAAAGCCATGTGACTCACCAGTGACATTCAGCAAGGCATATTAATTACGTGGTATTTGGATTTTTCCTTCTATTTACCCTTCTCAGAAGGTAAAGCTGGAGCAGACTTGGGGGGAAAAAATGCCTCTAAAAGCGACTTTTTTTTGACCAAACGTCCCAAGGGTCAGTGAGCATTCGCAGAGGCCAGCATTGCACCCCTTCCCCAGCAACCCTCCCCGAGAGCGTCAGCTGGGCTGAGGTCCGGCCCCAGCCCACCGCGCCCGGCGCACTTACCCCATTAACCTTTAGACACAAAACCCTCCCGTAAACCCGAATCCGCCTATTTTTTAACCCCCCCCGAGGGTCAGTTTATTCCCCG
>NW_010254235.1:0-10373 GCF_000690775.1 Eurypyga helias
CCCAAGAACCAGCTGTTCCATCATCCTTCAGGGAGGGAGGGGAAGCTGACCATCCTACAGTTACCCGGGCCCTCCTTCTTGCCTTTGAACATTAGATTAGAAGCTTATCCTACCCCAGAGCAAAGGTAGGGGGGCAAGTGGATGTTGCTCTAGCTTTTCGGATGATTGTGATGAAGATGACTTCAAAGTCCTTCAGCCTTTTATGGCCTCACTCTACATTGGCGTCGTCATTTTAATGTGATGCCACTGTGCCTGGATGTCATCACAGGCGCAGAGAACTGTGTCTTGGAGAAGTTACACTTCCTGCTGCAACGTTTGCTGTCTCTAATTAATCCTAATCAAGCTTTGCTGTGAATTCAGGTAGACAAATCTGGACTTGAAGGTTGTAATAAAGAGAGAAGCCGGAGGCTAGGGAGAGGCTGGCGTCCCCAAGGCCACTGCCGGGGTGCCCGACCTTGCAAGCATCTCACCTTTTGCTGTCCACGTGGGCAGCTCTGGACGTGCCAGGAGGCATGTGTCGTTCCCTTCCGCAATCCTCCTGTGACCAGCAGCACGGAAGGCAGTAGGAACACTGTGTTCAGATAAGACTGCACCTTTCCCATCTAGCAGATGTTCGTCTGAACATCCCACTGGATTGCATAAATACAGACTTGAATGTGGAGCCCAACGGCTGCAGCCTTTTCCGCTACTGGTTGTCAGCTATTGTCTGCTCCTCTTGATGAGATTTTTGGTTTGCCTTTTTTGTCGGCTGTGTCACGCAGTTCACACTAGGCATTCTGAAATTGTCTGTTTGTCTACATGCAGCTGATCAGTGAGAAGAAAACAAATCAGTTCTTTTTAGATTTCATTTCCCTGGTCTTGTCCTGCTCGTTTCCCACTGTAATTGGGCTTCTGTGCTTTAAGTGATTTTCTGGTGAGTTGTCAAGGAAACGTCTTTAGCATGGTATGTCCTGGCTCAGCAGTATGGCTGCCGAGGAGGGCTGCACCCAGGATGTGGTCCCCAATCTGCAGCTGAGGGAGGAATGCATTAACTCATCATCTTCAGCTTCTGCCCTGCCTCCTGAGCTGGGATCAGCCGACTTATGTCTGAGGCAGAAAGAGTTCCTGTATAAAACCAAGTATAAAATAGGCTGGTAGCTGCCTTTACTGCAGAATCATCCCTTTGTGGCAGTCCCTTGCAGCGGTGATGCTCCATAAGCTGGATGCTCTGCTTTGAGCAGATAATACAGGATTGATCCCTAGGGGAATGCTGGCAGGGGAGCAGTGACAGCACTTCTGGGGTTGGGGGTTCAAAGCCCTCAAGCAGAAATCTGGCGGGGGTGGCTGGGGCAGAACTGGGTGTGGGGCTTGGGACAGGCGGGGAGGCTTCCTGCCCCCTGCCTGTCTCGAGTTAATTGAAGAGCTCAAAGATTGAAACTGCCTGGGGTGGAAGGGAGGGAGCCTTGTCTCTGCCATGGAGTAGGTATCGCAGCAGAGCCCTGGGGCCCTGTCCTCCCCAGCTGGTACATTAAACTCTGTGCTTTAATTTGTACAAGCCATGCCATTCCTTTGCCTAACGAGTTCATGCTCAAATAAACAAGGGCAAAGGAAAAGAATGCAGCACACAGAGTTGGTGCAGCAGGTCATGGTTTGCAAATGTCATCTTCCCTCCAGTAAGTGGAGGTGGTTCCGGTATGCTTGAATTGGGAAAATGAGGCATGGAGCTGATGTGGGCAGCGAGCAGGAGCTGAGGTTAGGGAGGAAAGCAGGGCAGCCAAGGTGGAATTAAAGGGGATTGCTTATCTCTGGCAGCTTCTGGTAGTCCGGTTTGAATACTGTCCAGTGCTGCCAGCATTTCTGTCTGTCTGCAAATAACTGCTGGACTTTGAATGGTGACTGAACTGTCCTGAGGGACGTGGAGCTACCTGTGCTGCAGGTGAATCGGGGCAGGGGCTGCCTCCCCTTGCCATACTTGCCTGCAGGGATGAAGTGAGGCTTGCCCCAGCACCAGGCTGTGCAGGACTGACCAGTGGAGAGCGAGAGCACTTTGGCTGTTTGTGTTCAACCAGCATGAGTTTTGTGTAGATGATCCCAAAAATCAAAGCTATATGTAGATCCCATATAACAAACAGCATTTATCTCAGATGCTTTATTTGCATACTCTTTTATTTCTGCAAGCTTTCCAATGGCAGAAGCAGCTGTCCGTGCCCAGAGTGCGGAGCAGTTGCCTCCAGCTCTTTCTGCTGAGAGATGCTGCATTTAAGGGGGTGAGGGGGAGAACAACCCAAACATTATATTTAGTATTTTGGCTTACTTCATGTTTCTCATCCTAATCAAATTGTGTTGTTTTATGGGAATAAAATGTGGTTTTGATGATCAGAAGTAGGTCATCCTGACTGCCTGGGAAGGGCAGGTTGTAAAATAGCTGCCTTCTCCAGGAGGTTGCTGAGGGTCCAGCTTCTGCTCCTGGTTGTGTCTCCTCTGGCTGCCCAGAGCTGCCTGATTCTGTCGGCTACTTCCTGGGCGCTCAAGCTGCACGTTTTGAGTGCAAGAAGAAATTTACAGGTTGCTTTTTGCCTTTCCCTTTTGATATGGCTTGATGCTTGTGCCGGCTCCTTGGGAAGCCCCTGGCTGGCTGCCTGCACTAGTTCAGATGCTGCTTCTGAGCTGCGACGTTGTCGTCTGGCATCTTCTCTGAATTGGCACACACACACCCCTGCCCTTAATCTTAATTTCTTTTTATCAGCAGTCCCTTGCGGGAAGTAACAGCTGTCTCTTTTGATGGATGCATTTCATTTTCAGCCTTTCTCTGTGTATGTCCACTACAACACATCTGCTACATGTGTATAGCCTTTAACTTTCACAGCTTGTAGCTTAGCACTCTGTTTCTTAATGCTTTTGCACATAATGCATTGACCAGAAGGGGCTGTATTTAGAGTGTTCTGATGAAACAATAAATGCTAGAATCCCTGTTGCAATCTTCACCCCATCTTACAGTCTAAATGGGTTGCTCAGGTGTGTCGTGTTGTCTTGTTCTCGATCGAATAAGTGTAAAATTAGATCCAGACCTCATTTGCAGGGGGTGTGACTTGTCAGAATTTCACAGCTTTCTAGCTAGTTACAGTGGGTGAGTACTAAATGTCGGTTTTGCGAAGGCTGCTGTCAGCTCAGTAGTTTAAAAACAAAGAATAAATTTAAAAAAAAAAAAAAAACACAACACCAAAAACAACAGACCAACAACAAGTGTAGACTGCTGGTCTGGTGGTTTTGGAAAGCTGTAGTTTGAAAACTGTGTTTGATTGCAACTGCCACCTCCCCAATTGCGAGTGAGTGGCAAGTTGCACGTCTCTAGTGTGTTGCATTTGCGGAAGGGTCATGTCCGCGCAGCCTCCAGCTGAAGAGCTTACGTGGTGTTTAAATTCTAACGTATTTTTAGTTGCAGTCACATTGTGTATCTCCTGGTAAACACTTTAATAAAGGTCAGAAAAGGCCTCTAAGATAATAAAGTCCAACTGTTAACCCAGCACTGCCAGGTCTACCCAAAACCCTGTCCCTGAGCACCACATCTCTACGGATGGTGACTCCAGCACCACCCTGGGCAGCCCCTTCCAATGCCTGACAGCCCTTTCACTGCAGAAATTGTTCCTAATATTCAATCTGACCCTCCCCAGCACAACGTGAGACTGTTTCCTCTTGTCCCGTCACTTGGGAGAAGAGACTGACCCTCCCCTCTCTGCATCCTCCTCTCAGGGAGCTGTAGAGAGCGATCAGGTCTCCCCTGCGCCTCTTCTTCCCCAGGCTGAACACTCCCAGCTCCCTCAGCTGCTCTGCACAGGAATTCTGTTCCAGACCCTTCCCCAGCTCTGTTGCCCTTCTCTGGACACGCTCCAGCACCATAGCATCTTTCTTTCAGTGAGGGGTATAAAACTGAACACAGGATTTGAGGTGCAGCCTCACCAGTGCCCAGTACAGGGTACGATCACTTCCCATCTTTTATTAAAGATGCAACACCATCTCTGACTGAAGGAGTCCAGATAAATCTAGTTGTAAAACTTGCTTTGAGTTCTCTAGAACATCATAAAGCATTAAATACTTCACATTCTTAAATATGTGTGTGTATACAGCTGTCTTATAAAGAGGACTTCTTTATTAGATCTTAAATGAGGCTTTTGTAGGATGTTTGTAAACTTTCTTAAGAACTTCCTTTTCAGCGGCTAGAAAGCTCTCATGGCTCTTTACAGGTTTATAATGAAGGTGGTTTTGTTAGTCAACTTGCCTTAGCTCATTTTGAGCGATAGGAGTGACTTTTTTTTTCCTTGATTAAATTTAAAAGTTTATTTTCTGCTTGTAAATGAAACTTGAAAGCCATGTTTTTAATTTAAACTCACTCGAAGTTTTGGACAGCAATGGCAGGACTTTCTGGTTTTCATGAAGTTTGCTTTTAAGCCCAAAGATTTGATGATTTTTTTTTTTTAACTTCTGAACTTATGCCATCACTTGCATTTCCCTGATGACAACGTCTAGAGAGGCTGAGGATGCAGCTCTGATCATAGCCCTGCACCATTCTGTGAGTGCACATGTGGTGATGAGGGTTTCCTTGGTGAGTGGCAGCCCTCCTGCCAGCCTTCGTGTGCTTTGCTTACTGGGAGCGAGCGGTCAAGCGTATGTAAATGGGAGTGAGTAGCCTGAAAAGGTCTGAACACCAATTTGTTGACGCAAGATATTGCATAAGAGAAATGGGTTATCTCATCTTGAGTAGGTTTATGCTACTCCAGTGTTGTAGAGCTAAAGCTCAGGACACCTTTTCTCTGCTCGTCAGTAAATGTGCCGAGGGTTTCCAGGAGTAAATCCATGCCTGTCCTGCAGGGTGTCAGCATCGTGGTGGGGACAGACAAGCTGGTTGTGGCTGTGAAGAGAGGCGTATGAAAAAGTCAGGTGTTAGATCAGAGATGAGAATTGCTGAATGCACAAGTGAAGTGTTAATTTCTGAGGCTCACGGTGAGCCTGAGCACTGGGGTAGGGTCAACATAAAGCCGTGTGCAGATGAGAAGAGGAACTGAAGGCAGCAGGTCAAGCATGCACGAACCATGCTACAAAACCCAGGCATGAGCTGGAGGCAGGGCAGAAAGTTGGGGCTTCATCCTGTGGTTCCCCTTCTAGAGCTGCTCATCACGTTCCTGAACACACTCTCTCTAAGCTGCACCAAAGTGGATAAGAATCATTTCAATTAGCCTGTTAAGTGTTGAAACTTCCCGCAGCAGAGCTCCTGTTCCCTGCAAACCCGAGTGCTGTCTCGTGGCTGTATAACCCCCAAAGCTGGAGTTAACTCAGTTTTTGCAAGACCATCTGCCAGCTTGTTTTAGATGAGCACAGCTGAGTGCTGTGCACCGAGTTGCCAGTGGAAGACTTTTTTCATTTTGTGCCTAGACAAGTTGATTTTTATAAACCCCATTTATTTATTTTATTTATTTTTTTAAGGGGGGAGGGAGGTATTGCTGGTGATGTTCTTGTCCATCTGAAGCATCACTTCTGGAGATTCAAATTTCCTTGCCTCTGGTACCTTTCCTTCACGCAGGCGGTTGGTGATGATTCCACATTTGGTACATGTGAAGAAAGGCTGAGAGAGTTGGGCTTGTTCAGCCTGGAGCAGAGAAGGCTCCAGGGACACCTTATAGCCCCTTCCAGTGCCTGGGAGGCTACAAGAAAGCTGAGGGGGACTTTTTACAAGGGCCTGGAGTGACAGGACAAGGGGTAATGGGTTTAAATTGAAAGCAGGGAGGTTTAGATTGGATGTAGGGAAGAAATTCTTCTTGGAGAGGATGAGGAGGCACTGGGGCAGGTGGCCCAGAGAAGCGGTGGATGCTCCGTCCCTGGAAGTGTTCAAGGCCAGGCTGGATGAGGCTTGGAGCAACCTGGTCTAGGGGAAGGTGTCCCTGCCCATGGCAGGGGGGTTGGAACTAGATGGTCTTTAAGGTCCCTTCCAACCCAAACCATTCTATGAGTCTATGTACAGCAGCAGACACTTAAAAGCTGGGAATGAAAGTGGCTTGTGGTAATTATCACAAAATTAAAGATAATCTGCTGCCCTGGAATTGTGACAAAGTGCAGAAAAGAGATTAGTGCAGTAGGAGAGTGGTCCCAGCCTTAGGAAGGAGACCATAGCCTCCCCAGCCTGGGGCCCTCTTGGCTGCATTGTGTTCCCAGCAATTTCCAGTGTTCGACCTGGAGCAGCATTTGCTGCTTTGGGTTCCTCTGCGGTCCGGAGTTGCTGCTCCAGCTCGTGCCCTGCATGTTTATGAGCCAAATGCTCACTCAGGGCCGTAACGCCTGGCCAGAGCAGGATGTTTTGTGGAACAATCATAGAATTATCATATTTTAAGGGAACTAACTGTTCAGCACAAAACCCATGTGGTGTTTGAGCTCGTGGTGCCCTCTGAGCTGGGCGCTGGTGCTGTCCCAAAGAGCTGGAGGGAGGAGGTTTCATTTGGCCGGTTGTGAGCCCAGGTGGGTGATGGAGGGGAGCTGCCTGCACTGGTGAGAGCATTCTGCTCGGCTTGCCTCCTCTCCTTCTGTTTGAGATGGGACTGCGTGATGCAGCTCACACGGAGTGAGCGAGATTTTAAACCTTGGCGGCAGTCCTGTGGGTCTGTTCTTGATGCAGTCCTGGGCACTGGAGAGCACAGTTCAAAGCAGCACAAGCGAATCTTCCTGTGCCTCCTGGGCTTTGCAAACGTGGGCCAAGCTTTCGGGTTGCATTGCAGACAGCTCAAAATGCCGCATTGACAAGACCTGTTTTGCACCAGGGGATCCCCAGTTTGCCAAGACCAGGATGGTGAGATACCCTCAGCGCTTCCGAGGGCAGTTTCACCTCCACTGTGACCACAAGGGTGCTTTTGTCGGGTTTGTTGGTGGGTTTTTTTTCCCCAGTGTCTGAAATATTTCCTGAAATACAGCTGGGTGATGTGCTCTCCTGGCGCTGTTGCCATCTGCAGGGCATTGTGCTCCTGCTATGCCCAACTTCTTGCTCAGGGTTCTTTTCTAACAAGCCCTGAACCATCGCTGCTTTTATTTGAGGAGGTTGAGCAGTTACCCCAGCTAAACCATCGTAGTTACTCCTAGGCCGAAGGTGGGAGATGCTGAAGGAGCTGCATGTTGGGTTGGATCAGCTGAGGCTTTTCCTGAAGTCCAGCTGGGAGAGCCCCCCCCGCCGCCCAGCTTGAGTGCAGATACCCTTGAGTCGGAGGATTTGCGCACCAGCAGACAGTTGGGTACTCCACCTATTGCCCTCAAGCAGGGAAGAGTTGAGGGCTTGGAAGACCCTTCCACAGCCAAAACTCTGAAGCTCTGCTTGATGGCCTCTTGCAAAATTAAGGCCTTTCTGAAGGACTGCAGGTTGCTTAACAGTCTGTGCTTGTCTGAGCACTTCAGAGAGGAGCTGGGAGCAGCAGACACGTACCTGGAAGCAGCTGGCCCTACATCTGTCACTCTGCATTCTGTGCAAGTGGGCTTCTCCCCTAATGACTGGGCTCCGCATGCGGCAGTGGTTGAGGAGCTGACTTGGCTGCTGGGGTGGGGTGGGGAGCTCTTAAGCAGCCCTTGATCCTTGTTCGTGGTGTCGGCTGTGCTGGAGCTTGTGCTCCCGCACACAAGACTCAGCAGGTCAGCGAACGCCTCGTGGGGCTGGTGGCAGAGGAGCCTGTTCTCACTGTTGCCTGAAAATGGGGTGCCCCTTGCAAACTTGGGCTCATGCTTGGAAATGGAAAGGCGGTGTGCTGGTTTTAGTTGGGACCGAGTTAATTTTCTCTCATGTGAGAGGAGGATTTGAGCCCGTGATTCCAACTGATTATATATCTGAAAGCTTTAGGCAAAATCCTAATTTTTCACTGTTCAGTGTAATGGAGTAACAGTGGCTTCTCCCAAAGGCAGTGGTAGAGATAAATGATGCATTCATTTTTGCAATATATTTGAACATCAGGTTCTATAAATAGATTCAATTATCAATATAGTTTGTCAAGTGCCTTCTGAGTAGCTGGAAAGCAGCTTCATAAGTGTCTCTCTGCGCTTCTGTACGTAACAGACTCTTCAGTGTAGTGTGGACCTATTACTTATGGTACAGCAAGGATTTACAAGAACTCTCTACTGAAACCTCTTAAGAAACATTATTGCTAGGAAAAATTGTACATCTTTGCTTCTGAATATGAAATTATTTGGATGACCCCTGTAACTTCAGACTCCTGCACTGATGAAACAAAACCAAGCAAACCCAGCTACTTTAAAGGCTCTCAAGCTTGGTTGAAAGAGCAAAGCATTAGGTTATTTTCTTGGGTTTTTGTTGGGGTTTTTTTTGTTGGGGTTTTGGTTTTTCTTTTTCCTGATGTCCCTACTTTTACTGATGCTCTTCCCTTCTCTCCTCAGGTCTGGCACAGAAGAAGGCAGCCATCACTGAGGTAAGAGGTATAATACTGGCCTTGAAAATCCTATGTTAAGAAATGAGAATACAGACCCCTCTAGAAGACACTTCTGCCTGATGTTTTTTGAGCAAAGCTGGATTTCAGAATACATTTCAGATTACTGAACACTTGATATCTATTACTGAGAGAAAGAAAATTAGTGGCAGGTCTCTGAAGTCCCTGTGTTGGCATCACCACAGGTACAGAGGGGATGTGAAGAGATTATGCCCACCACATGGTCGATTTTAGCTGCATGTTCCATGATGTCTGTAAGAAAGTGGCTGAGGGCATCTCTTCCACACCAGAACCAGGTGATAAATGGAACCATGTATTGGGCATCTCCAGGGCTCCGTGTTGGATCACACCCACTCCTGGGAGTGTGTCAAAGAGGCTGTAATTTGTGAAGCTGTAAAATGGGGACTGATCTTCTCTCACACATAATCCAGGTCACAGGTTGCTGAATCACTGTTACCTTCTGGAGCAAAACTATTAACAGTTGGCAGCAGGGAATATAGTAGGAGGATCTGTGCCTGAAAGCTGTTCTCTGAAGCCCACACTCTTGGTTTGGGGCACCATGTTTAAATGATTTTTATCTAATTTTCTGACATACCCCTTTAGATTACTCACCTGGAATGATGAGCATTTGTATACATGAATAGCAAAATCTTCCCATAATACTGCCAAGAATGTGAAACTTTATTTTTTGCCTCCCCAGAAATATATGGAGTAGGAAACTTGAAAGTTGATTGTTTTGTTCAATGCACAAATAGCCCCACTTTTTCTTGACCTGGAAGCACAGTCACAGGTAGAGCGAGGGACTGTGGAAGAGACTTTCGTTACTGCATTTCATATGATGGCAATCCCTTAACCAGTACCTGCATCTGTTAATCGCTTTGAGAGGATGATGATGAGCCACGTGGCGAGGCAGGACGATACAGCTTGAGCTTGCATGTAATGGGATACAGCTTGTTGGTTTGAAGCTGCAGGGAAAGGATAAGCTGTATTGCTGATCATGACTGCTTGGAGAAGCAGTACTCAGAAGCAAGCCTGGCTGTGCTAAATCTTTAAAACAGAGTAGGGAATAAGATTTTTGAAGGAGAAATCAGACTGCCCCTTAGTACCAGAAGTACAAAGAGTTTGACCTAAAATAGCTGCAAACTCTTGATTAAAAACTAAAACACAAAACTTCTGTAGTCTGAACAAAATTATGCACTGTCTGCCATAGACATCAGTTTTGAGGGATGGCTCTTGGCAGCACTTGAGATGGGGTTATAATATTGTCACTTGGGAAGTGACCTTGGATCTCTCTGCATGCTGCTTAAAGCAACAGCCAAAGGCTGGCCGATAATGTAACAAACCCCCAGATGTTGCTGGTGGCTCACCAGTAGTTTTAGCCATCTGCTGGGCTCCACAATCTGCTGGGGAGAAGGTGAAACATTGCCCTGTGATGGAGTATAGAGGCCCTAGGTTTGGGCTTGCGAAAGCAGCCATAAAAGGAACTTCAGGAAATGTGATTGCGTTGGCTTGTTAAAGGGTACAGCCACAGTCCGCTCCCTCCTGGACTGGCAAAAAAGGCCCAGGTAGAAGAGAAGGAAAATGGGAGAGGAGTAGGTTTGCTCTCCCTCTGAAGGTCTGGCAGTCCTATAGTGCTTCTGCAAACTATTTGCAAAACTTCAGGAAGAGCTGTTACTGCAGTTCACACCGTGTGGGCTTTGAATTGTAAACAAATGAGATCTCGCTTAAATGGATTATTTCCATGTGAACACAGGAGTGGGGTTGTCCTTGTTACCTGTCTCTTATTTCTCCAGTGAAGTGAGGTATTGGTATGACACCTGAGGGCATAAGAGTTATAAGAATAAACTTCTCTTGCTGTTCAGTACATAGAATCGCACAATGGTTTGTGTTGGAAGGGACCTTAATGCCCATCCAGTCCCACCCCTGCCC
>NW_010254235.1:10515-20728 GCF_000690775.1 Eurypyga helias
CCTACATCCAATCTAAACCTCCCCGCTTTCAACCCGTTACCCCTTGTCCTGTCACTCCAGGCCCTTGTAAAAAGTCCCCCCCAGCTTCCTCATAGCCCCCTTCAGGCACTGGAAGGTGCTATAAGGTCTCCCCGGAGCCGTCTCTTCTCCACACTGAACATCCCCAGCTCTCCCAGCCTGTCCCCATAGCAGAGGGGCTCCAGCCCTCTGAGCATCTTTGTGGCCTCCCCTGGACCCACTCAAGCAGGTCCATGACCTTCTTACACTAGGGGCCCCAGAGCTGAACATGTCACTGTTTTAAAATGATGAGAGACTGCGGTCAAGCAGTGGGGGAATCTTGGCAGCTGGGAAGCCAGTGGATCTTAGCTGAGCTCAGCCTCTTTGCTGAGGGCTCTGCCCAGTTAGTACTGAGGGTGTGAGGTGGAGTGGTTGAGTATTCTAACTGGTCTCATCTTGAGGGTTGAATGTGTAATTCAAACAGCCTTGTGTAAAGCTTGTGGGTGGTAATTACACCTGTTTGCATTCTGCAGATTTTTCTTCAGTGGTAGAGAGAGGTTCCTCTGTCGTTTACAACCATGATAGTGTGATTGTGCCTGTGCCGCTCTGCTTGTTTTGGTCAGCCATGTCGGGTTCTGTTCTGGGCTTTAGCCGTGCTCTTTCATTGCAGGGACCGTCACTGCCAGGGCAGCCTGGCCAAGGAAAGAAGATAGGTCATCGAGGTGTTGATGCTTCTGGCGAAACCACCTACAAAAAGGTTTGGTTTTGGGGAGTGGGGGCTGGCAGCTATGTGTAGGTGGCAGGCTGAGAAGTTGGGGCCTAGTAGCTACCAGTCTGATTTAGATCTTATGCAGCACCCTTGTACTGCATAATCTTGCAAACGTCAAACCTGCAAGCCTTAATACATCTCTTCAGCAGCTGTTTGAACTCGTTTAACAGTCTTAGTGCCTGGGACGACCCCACAGAAGTTATAGACGTGACTGTATTGTAATATAGGGGTTAATCTGCTGTGAAATGCTTACTGACTGCTCTTTTCTTTCTGCCAGACCACCTCATCCACTCTGAAGGGGGCCATCCAGCTAGGGATTGGATATACTGTTGGCAATCTGAGCTCCAAGCCAGAGAGAGATGTCCTGATGCAGGACTTCTATGTGGTGGAGAGCATTTTTTTCCCAAGGTAAATGAGACGGGAAACAAAACAAACAGAAGAGTTACTACCTTTCCTCTCACTGATTTTTTCAGGAGAGCTTCCTTCTGTCTTTAGATCGCAGAGTTGGATGCTCTGAATGTTTTAAATGTGCATCCATTTACATACAAACATCACAGTGGGAAGTGTTGGATTCTGCAGTACACTGGCTTGCATGGAAGTACAATGCAAGCTGCAGTACTATATGTTTGAGTTTGTTAGCCTTCCTGTGTGCTTTTCTTTCGACCTGTCCGTCTAGAATTTCTTCCACAAAATTATACCGTGTTTGAGATGGAAAGAACTCGTTCTGGGAGCTCTTTAACTCTGAAGAAACAAAGCTCATAAAAGCTATCTTCTCTGTGTAAATATGTTCTGCTTGGCAAGTGCTTGTTCCATGCACTCTTTGGAAATATATTTTGGCAGAGAATTTAAAACCTATTTTCCTGTTGGCCTGCCACAGAAGAAAGGTGGTGGTGGTTGTTGCTGTTCCTAAGATGTCTTTTTGTAGGGCTCGATCATATACTGTGTCTTGGATGTGACCGTACATATCTGGTGAATAGAGGAGTTCTGCTCATGTAATGTCTGTTCTGTGCAGTGAAGGAAGTAATCTCACCCCGGCTCACCATTATGCTGACTTCAGGTTCAAGACCTATGCACCAGTGGCTTTTCGGTACTTCCGAGAACTCTTTGGGATTCGTCCAGATGATTATTTGGTATGGATATATCTTTTTAGTTTCTCTTTCCTCCTTTATTTGAGATGGTTTAGAGCAACACAAGAAATTTGCCCCTGAATCAAGGCTGTAAGCAGTTCTTGGCTAAAAGGGACAGAAAAGAGTTGAGGAATCGTTCTGATCCCAGTAAGGAGTGGGAACAGGCTGTGGATGTAGGGACTCTGTCAGTTTTGGAGGAGATCCGGCGACTGTCCCAGCAAGACCAGCACCATTCAGCCCAAGTTTTCATTTGCTAAGAGTCAGCTGATAACTTATACTGGAGCGTAAGGAAATTACCTGCATACAGTGTATCTTGTGTAAGCTCTGCGATGGGGTTCCTGCTCTGTTGCTTGTGGTGACAGTAACTACTGTGTTTACAAGCAAAAGGGGTTGTGTTCTGCTGGGTGCAACCCTGTAATGTCCCCTGGGGCTCTGAGGACAAAGATAGGAATTTTTCCTTGTGTACTCACTCAAGAACTATGTGAGTGTAGTTATTTTAATCATCTTACAAAGACAGAAAAAAATATAGCTTGTTCTTGTGCTCAGAAAGCTCAGAGCTGGAAAGGATGTTTTTTAACATACCTACTAGTACAAGCTATCAGGGCTTGAATTTGGTCCCTTCAGTGTATGTGATGTCCTGCTCTTTAGAAAAGGACATTTGTTGAACCAGGGAAGGGAACACATCCAAATGAGTGCATGCCCCTCACCCTTTTTGAATAGCCCTTTTTTTCTGACTTCAGCTGTAGACAGGGCTAATCGTAGCTGAACACCTACAAGTAGAAACAAATCTGTGCCATTGCAGGGTTTGACAGTAACAGTGGTCCCCATCTGTGTAATCCAAGATAATGCTGGCTGATTTGATGAGTGGTTCAGAACTTGGGTGAGGCAAAGAGCCTGCCTCAGTTGCCAAGGTCACGGCTCTGATTTGTTGCCTCTGTTTCACCCGATTCTCTCTTGCCTGCCACAGCAGCAAATGCCTTTAATTATGCATGAGATAATTAACTTGATAAAGTCTTGGGTCATTAATCTGTGCAGTGCTGAAAGCTGTTTTCAGTATGTAATGATGAGCATTTAATTTATTGCTCCAATTATGTCCCTTACATACCCTACCTTCCCCACCCCATCTTACCTCTTGCTGTGGCAGCTCTGACGTGATGCTGCCCTGAACCCACTCAGCCTGTGTAGTTAGCATGGGCTTGGGACCTCACTGCAAATGTGCGTGCTTGTGCTTTCTTCTTTTTTTTTTTTTTTTTACCTGCTGCTAGGCATGTCATCGTTTGAGGACCTGCTGTTTGCATGCTGATGTCTAGAAATGTCCTCCCAGTTCAATTCCTGATGCAGTACCCCTTGCTGTGCTTACACAGCGCTGATCCCCCTCTTCTTGTTTGGACACCTGGTCTAATTTTTTCATGTGCTTCTACCAGGATTGAGGGGGTGAGATGTGGCTGTAAAAATCTTCTGTAACAGGAGAGCACAAAGCCAGAGGAGGCTGCTGAGAACAGCCAGTGCATTGTGTTCCCTCTCGCACAGTGATACGTGGTACCCTGAGCAGACTGTCATGTCTTACAATTTTATCTTTCCATCTGTGCTTGCAGTAACGTTCTGAAAGAAGCCTGAACGTGATACATGCACAATGGGAAAAGATAAGATGTCATTATGAAGCCTGGATGTTACTCAAAGCAGATTATTAGTTTGATTCTGAGCAGTTGGGATGCTCTGAACTGTAATCTTGGTCTGTAATTGTAAATTGTCCATCAGCTTTGTTTGCTGCTTAGACCTAACCTATAATGAAAATAATTCTCACTTAAGCTTTGCTACTCCTTAATCTCACAGGGATACAGCATGCTGGGGAAAGCCCTTAAGGGACTAGAACTCAGTGTGCAATGAGTAGGGGCTAAAAACATCATTTTTTTCTTTTTCTCCCTAGTATTCATTATGTAATGAGCCTCTGATAGAGCTGTCCAACCCTGGTGCCAGTGGCTCCCTCTTCTATGTCACCAGCGATGATGAATTCATCATAAAAACTGTGATGCACAAGGAAGCTGAATTCCTACAGAAGCTCCTTCCTGGCTACTACATGGTGTGTATCACTCAGCGTCCCGGACCTGACTTGGGTTTATCAGGCCAGCTTTTCTGCCCAAAGCCTTGCACAGGGCATGTCCTCTGCCTGGATTTCTTGTAGCCTGTCTGCCCTGTTCCAGGGACGATGTTAACAGTGTACCACAAAGCCAGGCCCGGAAGCACAAATCCTGCCAATTGTTTGCAACTCCATGGGTAAACTTGAGGCAGATAACTGTGCCATAGCTTGTAGGCATGTTCTGGCTTGCAAAATGGCTTCCCAGATGAGTGTTTCTGGTTGGTTTTCCTCCAGCACAAGTTCATTGTTCTTTGCTTGGCACCATGCATCTGCCTCAGCCTGGCTTTTGAGGATGGCTATTGATTGCAATAACACAACCACCTTGGTCTTGTGGGGAAACCACTGCTGTCCCTGGCTGTCTCCCATATCTGCTGTTCAGCACGAGTTACTCTAAAGGCAGCTGCTGGTTGTCCTGGCTCCCACTGGCTGCAGCACCAAGCTGAAGACTCCCATGGTACCAGCCAGCTTTGTACACCCAGCCTGCTGCAGGTAGTCAGGGCTAGCAAGGCAATATACTGAGACCCAGAGGACTTGCATGTGGTGACAAGTAGTAAATCAGAACCATATGCAATGCTTTGGTGTGTAAACCAGGAGCTGTTTCCCTGCATAACTGGTGAAGGGTCCAGCTCTATAGATGATGGCAACTGAAATTTATTTAGAACCACACAGGGATTTGTTTGCCATGGAGATGCCGAGGAGAGGGTGATGGCAAGCAGTGTGAATCCTGTCCCATCTGTGTGCATGTTTGCAGTGGATTAGATTTCTGCCATCATACACTGTTTTTATGAAAATACTTGCCTCCCTCAATATTTACTGGGGAAAATTTGCCACAGTGAGACAGGGTTTTGGGTATATATACTGACTTGCTTTTGCAAGTGACAGCCAAGTTCCTGGACAAGATGAGCTTTCCTGAAAAGCTTTCTATATTGTATGTAGTAAGTCAGGTGGAGGGTTTTGAATGGGAACAGAGGTGCACTGTTGTCCCGAATTCTGCACTTGTCCTGGCTAGGAATCAGTGTAACAAATTAAACTGAACTTACCTGTCTGGTGCAGAGTTATGTGCTGCTTGTTGTAGCATTCCAATGTTTGAGGGTTACTGTGGGGCTACCACCACCTCTGTTCTTCCTGGGAAACTCGTCCATTGTAAAAGGAGCCAGTGGAAAGGAAGCAGAGGAATTTCATCCTCAGTTAAAGCTGGGCAAGTGCTGTTTGCATTCGGTCTTGTCTGCCTCTTGCTTTTAGCTTGCACCGTATTGCACAGCACACTCACAAAGAGGGCTCGCTTGTCTGCCGAGTCAGGTGAGATGAGGAAGGTCATGAAATTTTAATACAGTCAGGCTTCTGATGTCTGTCAGAGAATGGCAGGTCTGTCCTTTTGTAGCCTGCAGAGATGTCCTGTTTCCTTCCCAAAAATTCCCAAAGCTGAACAAGCAAACGCCTGTTACGTCACTCCTGATAATACTGCTGCCTAAAAAAAGGACATGATAGCAGAGCAGGATATCCGTGCTCTCTGCTTAACTATTTAATAAAGCAACTCTGCACAAAAGGAGAAAATTGATGTTGTTTTGTTTAGAAAAAACATCATGTCCCTGGTTTATTCTGGGCCAGAGAACGGCTCTTGATTTCTGACACTTCTGAAGAGATGAAGATAGCTGTTATTTTTAAACTTTAAGTTCCCACTTACGGTGTTTATTTCTCTTCCAGTTTGGTTTCCCTTTTTTAGCTGCTGTTGATGGGGAAAGCGGGGAATTTCCGGACTTGGTTTTTTGCCCAGAGTGTGCTGTGTACAGCTCATTCCCTGTATTCAAGGCATAGTGGTGTTTTCAGGTCCTAAAGCCACTGAAATGCAAGAGTTGGCCAAGTGTGTGTAGTAAGCTTTCATGCAAAGTTCAGAAAATCTCCAGGTGAAGAACCCCTGGTCTGACTGCACCAGGGTCTAACATGCTTTATGTTGAACACCACAGCAGTCTTCTGCCAAAATTATCTTTGCCCATGTTTTTTTTCCAACCCTGCTGCAGAATCTGAACCAGAACCCACGGACACTGCTGCCAAAATTTTATGGACTGTACTGTGTGCAATCAGGGGGCAAAAATATCCGCGTGGTCGTGATGAACAACATTCTGCCGCGTGTTGTGAAAATGCACCTGAAATTTGACCTAAAAGGCTCAACCTATAAGCGGCGGGCATCCAAGAAGGAAAAAGAAAAGTCCAGCCCTACGTACAAGGATCTAGACTTCATACAAGATATGCCCGAGGGCCTGATGTTGGATGCAGACACCTTCAGTGCACTGGTGAAAACTTTGCAACGAGACTGTCTGGTAAGGAGGGGCGCAGTTTGGGGAGCGGGTTAATAAAATTCTGTGGCTCTAGATCATAAGGAGGAGCGAATGGTTGAGAACTTTGCTAATCTGCTGACCCCAGAGCAGGATAAATACCTTCTATTGCCCTTTTCCCTGAAAGCAAAGCAGTGGAGTTGGATCTCATGACAGCCTCTGAGGACTAAGGCTGCGTTCCTTTGCCTGGTGCATCAGGTTGTGGCAGCCTGCGCCACGGGTAGCTGGGCTGTTGGGACTAAAGACAAAATGTTCCTGTATGTTTTGAAGAAGATAGATGATACAACAGTGTTATTTGCAAGCCTTCAGCCTTTTGGGTTGATTGTGGGATGGCCAAATTCTATGTGATCAAATCCAAAGATCACTAACAATTCAGGAACGTTCAAGATCTGGCAAAGAAGCTGTTAGTGGGAATGTGAATAGGCTTGTTGCATGCTTTGGGATCTGTGCTGTATTTGAGCTTCTGGCCTGATATTTTGTCTTTGTTCTTAAACTCAACACTAACTTGTAGGTGTTGGAAAGTTTTAAAATCATGGACTACAGCCTCCTGCTTGGGGTTCATAACATAGATCAGCAAGAACGGGAGCGACAGTCTGAGGGAGACCACAGCACGTCGGATGAGAAGCGTCCTGTGGGGCAGAAGGCACTTTACTCCACGGCCATGGAGTCCATCCAGGGTGGGGCTGCCCGGGGGGAGTCCATAGACACAGACGACACGTAGGTGAAAAGCTGGTTCCTTTGTGCTGCTGGGAGGGAAGAAGGTAGAGGTTGGAGTGGTAAATCCCTAACTGAGACCCATGTGAGCTGTTAGAATGAGCATTTCCTGCAGGTTGTGGTATTCCTGCTAATAAAGGAATTGTGTGGGGTGAAAGGTGGAAGCTGGGGTAGGATATATTTCTGTAAGACTCCAGCCTCATAGCAATATCTCTTCTTAGGCCAGCCTATAGGTTGTCAGCTCCTGTAGCAGCCTCTGAACATCCGCCTGTGCTGTGGGGAGGAGAAACTAGCTCAGTTCTAGCTGCTCTTTGGGGGTTGGCCAAAACCTGTGCTGTGCCTAGTCTATGGCTCTTGGGCTGCAGGTGGCTCTTGTGGCTGTCTCCCCAGCTTTGGGGACCAAGCTTGCTAGCAAATGGTGGAGTTAGCTGTTTGTTGCTGTCAGAAAGCAGCTGCTCCAGTTTTGATGGAGGTTCAGTCATGGTGGAGACAGGATAATACTTCAGTGTTTGCATTCTTTCAAGTAGGATCATTAATTGCAGTGGCCTGCCTGCTACCTGTGTGCTGTTGGTTGTGTGCTAGTGGTTGCTGCGATTACCTGCCTTGGCTTCCTTTATGCTAGTTGGTGCCAATGACCTTGTTATTCATAATGCCTTAACTGAAACAGTTGAAGTTGATGAAAGGACTATCAGTGGCAGGACTGATATTGGCGTGGATGGGACCCAACACCCTCATCCTTAAAGGTCTCCTGCCCTAATAGGCAGACAGCTCACGCTGACCTGATGAATAGTCTGATCCCCAGAATAAAATGTCCTGTAGGTAAGAAAAAACCATGTGGTGCTTTGTGGCCCAGGCAGAGCTGTTGCCACATGCCACAGGTCCTGTCCAAATAGCTGGTCTTTGGTGGTCCAGGCAGGCAGTAACCCCTGGGGACACCGTGTGAGAGATGGCCTGCGTCAGTACGTGACTTCCCACTGCTGCACACAAAGTGGCTTTGCAGGTTTTCGCATTGTGTCTGATCACCGCATCAGAGCCCTCTTTCCAGTGCTGCCTTCCGCAGGTCCCAGGGGTGTTACAGCTGCTCTTTTTGATGCTGCACTTCGTAAGGTTTTGTTTTACCTGCAGGATGGGAGGAATCCCAGCAGTGAATGGTAAAGGAGAGCGTCTCCTGCTACATGTAGGAATTATAGATATCCTTCAGTCATACAGGTAGGTAACTTTGCAGTCGTTTGTCCTTTATGTTAATATTTACTTTAATACTGAATGAAAGCAGGAAGATTTTCCTCTCCTTTAGAGTTTGATAATGAGTAGGCAGGCTGCCTAAAGCTGTCTGTCAACGCACATCAGGGACTGTGGATTTTTATCCTGTCCTTAGACCAGCTGGTGACAGAGAGTCGTTTTTCTAAGGTATAATGAAGTCTTTATGAAGAAGCTTTCTGTCTCTGTGCCTAGGATGGGTAGCATATCTCCGGGGAAGGAAAATAGCTTTCTGCCCCACTTCCAAGCCAGCTCCTCCTTCCCTGTAGGGTTCCCAGGCAGTCCTGACCTGGCTGCAGAGATGCCAGTGTGCTCAGCCGACCTCTCTTGGCTGGGTGAAAAACGCTACGCTCCGGGTGAAGGAGTTGTTAGCAATTCAGTCTGTCCTGTGCAGGGTATGAAAGGTGGCTTAGATAGAGTATGTGCCTGAATCTGTCTCTTTTCTTTTTCTCTCCACTTCTCCTCTGGCATTAGGTTCATCAAGAAGCTAGAACATACCTGGAAGGCCCTTGTCCATGATGGGGTGAGTGCCTGCACAGAGGCAGGAATTGCCCAGGCCTTGGCAGGATTACCTGCCTTGGCTTCCTTTATGCTAGTTGGTGCCAATGACCTTGTTATTCATAATGCCTTAACTGAAACAGTTGAAGTTGATGAAAGGAATAGTTTTTGCCTCTTTATGCCCCCACAGCAATGTAGTGCCCCTTATTCCCAATCAGGTTTTCTTGCTCACTCCACCTCCTCGCATGTTTAGCTGTCGTGCTACCAGCCTTCCTCCTCAGCTCCCATCTGTCATTTTCCTCCTTCCCATGATGCCAGGAGCTGTACGCATTCATGTATGTGTTGAGGAGCCCTGTGTTTGCTCTCTTTGGTGATTGATTGTGTTTCCACTTCAGCAAGCTATCTGTTAATATATCCCTTTCAGTGCTCCCCTGCTGTCTTGTCTTCTGCAGCAGCCAGGTGCATGTTTATGAAAGAGCAACCTTGGATGTGGAAACCGTTTTTTTAGCATTGCATATCCTAGCTTCCCTTAAATAAGGTGGCAGAGAAATGTGTAGCTGACGAGTCATAGTGGTGTAGTCAAACATCAGAAGCAGAAGACAGCTTCAGTTTTGCTATTTAAAAAAAAAAATGCAAAACGTTTGAATTGTATAGAAAACTTTGGCTGAATTTTGATGTCCATGGTGGGCTTTGAATGTCAGCCAGCAAAGCCAGAAGAAATCTCCTATGTGTAATCAGGCCAATATTTGAAAAATCCAGGAAGTCTACAAAGGAATAAAATCACCAGAATCCATTATAAAATTACAGCAAGAATATAATCAAATGCAATCAAATCAAAGGCAGTGCTTCAGGCCTATTTATAGCATTAATCAGATCATTTCAGTAAAGACTTTCCATTTTAAGGCTCTATCAGTGCTAAATGTTGGAAGAAAAAAGACTGCATTGGTTGTTACAGAAATTCTGCCTTGAGGGATAATTTTAAAATTAAACAATTGCTTCTTGCCTTTGTAGGACACAGTGTCAGTACACAGACCCAGCTTTTATGCAGAGAGATTCTTCAAATTCATGACCAACACGGTGTTCCGAAAGAATTCCTGTAAGTACCTACTCAAGAGCTGTTGCCCCTGTGATGTGGGAGAGGCAGAGCCTTATCTGCATCTTGCTGCTTCACTCCACGTGGGGTGTTTCTGGGCTGGAGTTTGAGCAGGCTTTTCCACAAAGCAATAGAGAGCAAAGCTGGGGAACTGCAAAACCCCCCGGGTTGTCACGGCTTGCTTTGGGTGGCTCAGAACCAGGAGCTCTCCCTGCAGCCTGACACAGGCTTAGTCCTTCAGAGATGGCACTTGCAAAGCACGTGTGTGTGTCAGAGGACAGAGGCCTC
>NW_010254236.1:0-291 GCF_000690775.1 Eurypyga helias
TAGCCGGAGTTAAACCATGACACTATCCAATCATGTTGACATTTGAATGAAAAGAAGGTTTTCCAGGAATTTCCTTGAGTTCTTCCCGCACTCAAAAATTCCTAATCTCACTGAAGCCATATTTAAATTACATAACATTTAAAACTAAAAAATTAATTACTGAGGGTGTTTTCTCTGGAAATTTTGGAATATTACTGCTATTTTATAGAACTGCATAACACAGAACAAAAGGGTTTTAGTCTTAATTACAGATTTGTCCACACAAAATGTGCACGTATTTGTGTAAGACTT
>NW_010254236.1:349-8735 GCF_000690775.1 Eurypyga helias
TATTGTTATTACAATCATGATGATAAAAGATTTAAATACAGTTTTCACAATCCTCAACTTTTAAGCTAATGTTACTGCACAAAATATTTTTTTACTTTGCAGCAAACATTGTAAGTTTTCCCAAGCTTTTAGGGCAAGATATGTAATGGGTTATTATCTGACACACCAGCACTGAAAGCAATGAGAAGCTACTGACTTAATCAGAAATAATAAACGTAAATATCTTTTGTACGACTGGAAAAAGGAAATACAGACGTAATCCTTCCTTGGACAAAGGTAAAAACAATAGGACATTTTCCACAGTGTTGTTATTACTATAGCTGCTTCCTGTGATGCTGTAAATTGTGTTAGAATGAATAATAGACAAATGGAAATAGGTGAATATCTGTTCAATATTTCAGGATGTGTTTGTTCATTTCTATGCTCATTTCATACTTTGCAAAAGCCATTTAAACCAAACTTTTCTAATACTGTAAACAGAAACAAAAAATTGGTGGAACATGAATAAAACTGAAATTAATGATGTTATTAAGGTTACTTGCATCAGAGAAAACAGAGTTTTGAAAGAGTAGCCATAATGGGAGAAATTTTGTTAAACTTGATTCTATGGGAAATGTTGTCAAGTGACCCAGTTCTATATCCCATCTTGCTTTAACTGTAGATCATGCCTCTGAAAAGACATGAATAGTCAACAAACTGAAGTGCTCTTCTTATTGGTGCACGATTATTTTTACCTCAGTAAATGCTTGAGAGAGACTATAGAGAAATAGGGCATCTGGACCAAATATTATTTTAAAATATTTATGATCTGCCCATTCAGAACTCAGAGTGATATTTAAATCGCGCTCAAAGACAAAGGATGATGTTAGTATTATTACAATGACAGCAGTATGTTAACATAGTCATATTTGTATTGCTTCTAATGCCAAAGCAACATTAAGATAGCCCTTGTTTTACCATCTGCTTAGAAAGTACAGGCTAAAAATACATTGGACAGTTTGTCTCTCCTCTGATGATTGCTTTTGTACAAACACACCTACACCCGTGCTTCTATTCTGTGCTGTTATCACACCTCGATCAAATGTCACAGTGGTGTAAAACACATCTCATGTTGAACATCAGAAATGTCGTTGGTTTCTTTGGTTTATACTCACACAACCTACTACTGAGTCTGCTTATTTCTGAATGGGAGTAGACCCATTCATTCTGAAGTTGGACCTCAGCGTGTAAACTCTTAAAGAGAAATACTAATTAAAAACTGTAAGAAATACTGATAACAAAATTGAAATAAACATGCATGTTCTGCATTTTACCTGTCAAAGAAATTACACTGCAGTCAGAGTGCCTGTCTCTTAAAAAAAAAAAAAAACTGAAGAAAAAAAAACCTTCAGCTTTCCCTTTCTTATACTGAATAGAACCAAAAGATATTAAAATACATTAAAATAGTAACATGTACTTTCAACATAGATAGTCAGTTATGTATCTGAATGGAAACAGGTTATATCTTACATAGAACAGAAATTTCATTTTAACTCTAGCAATACCACAAGACTGGGAAAGTGCAATTGAAGGAAAAATATATATGCATAAAAACACAACAATCCTTCCTCCCCAAAGAAGGGTGAGTTAAATGACAGGTATTGGTTTGACTAAATGAGAATTTCTTTGTATTCTAGTGGTTATCAAAACCATTTTCAAACTCATTCAGTATTACTGTTAACCTGTGGAAATAATTCTTACTTTTTAAGAGTCAGTGTGCTAGTGAGTTCCAACTGAATGAGATTAAGAGGATTACTATCACAATACGGCATTTTGTGAAAAAGAAAAATAGTGACTGCACAAATTATCGTGGCAAATCTTGACCTTACAGAGAAGATCTCAGACTTTTTCTAAAACTAAAAATACTAAGTTTTGTCTGTTGATAACTTTATTAAAATCTGTAATGCACTTGCTGTAGCTGAAGAATTACCAGCAGTAACATGTAAATTGTTTTGTTAGATAAAATACCTCTAACTGTATCATCCATTGCAAATACCCCAAAATCCCAAGCCAGACACTCCAAAATCATGATCTATATATTATTTTTAAGATGGAAGTTCATCCCTTTTTAACTTTTGGGGTATCGTGTGTTAGACAATGTTTTCCAACTTTTACTTCGCAAACATAGCAACTTAAAATTTATTTCTTTGTTAACAAAGACCTCCTTCCTAAAGCAAAGATTCAGGCATATGATCTTTGACTTTAAAAGGCAGTAGCCTGAGACCGACAATTACAAACAGAGGTTTAGAGCTTAAAGTGACAATTTAAATTCCATTGGAAATGTACTCAGGAATATTACACTTTTGACAGCGATTTCTGTCCCAGAATACATGATTTCAATACTGTATCTTCTTCGGAGTTACTAACTCTCTGGATACTCACTTCTGAATATCAGTGAAACCCTGACAGCTCTGCCAAAGAAATGAGCCTAACTGATGTTCTGGCTTCTCTCATGCTATTATTCCACTAATATTAGTCACCAGGCTCATAGAAAACTTGGGGTGTGATCATCCTGACCTCTGTAACACCACCAATTAAAAGACAATGGAGCTGTCACCGAGTTTGAAACTATCTAGAAACACAAAACACTACTGACTTGGGATGTTGGTGAGACCATGCTGTGGCTATGCATAGGGAGCAGAAGGGATTTCTTTTTAATCCTTTTCAGCCCGCACCCTGGACGGAAAATGGGACAGGGTACGTGTATGTACATGTCTGAATAAAGCATCAATATTACCTGAACTGATGAAGATAAAGGACAGCATTTTGATCATGTTCATCCATTTAGGTTCAGTTACACAATGAAGTGACACGTGTTTCTATTAGCTCAAGGCCAGGCTCAAGAGGCTTCTCCTGTATGGAAAAATGTGACCTATTTAAAGAGGAACACTCTTGCTCTAGGTGCTGCTTTGAGCAGATTTCAGTGTGCCGGTTCAAACAGCTGAAATGCCTTTCCTGAACCCTTTTACAAGGGGATTTGTGTCATCAGTTAATGACAAATAATCCTCTCCGACACCACAAAACAGCAGTTTGGCTATTAGACTAACAAAAGTAACATTAAGTTATGTGCCTAATGAGCTGGAAATACATTCTGTTTGCACTCCACTTGCAATGTGAACATTAAAAAGACATCCAGAGCATACTTTTAGAGGGACATTTATCAAAATAAACCTTAAGCAGAGGTTAAACCTTATTTATCTCAACCTTATTAGATACTGTCTTTTTTCTTATTTGTATTCTTCTTTAGCTCCTAGAGAAAATGATACAAGCTCTAAGATAAAGGGAAAATGACTAAGTAGTAAGTGGATTTAACAATAATAGGAATTACCTGGAAAAAGGGAAAACATCGTATAACTCAAACATTGCTTAACGAAACCAAAAGCCACGTAATCCACTTGAACCAAAGCTTACAACTCACATGGGTTTTAGAAAAGGAAATAAGAAGAGAAAATGTGAAACACTGTTCCGGGGCAGTTATGACCCCTGTCTTGAGGCAAAAAAGATGGCAAATGGGGAATAGAACGCTGATTCAGTGTCTTGTCATGTCACCCTAAATATGCTGATTAAAAACCCTGAAGTTATCAGAAGAAGTTTTCCAGGTGTAACGCTCATCAGCTATTGCTCAAGCTGGGGTTTAGTTGCACAGTGTGCTGAAACACATTTTTCCATCTCATCAAATATTCACCTTCCTGAAGTCCACTTGCCCCCACCATCTGTGCTTATGTAAGCAGACAGTGCTTGCTCAGCCATTCCATTGCGAGGGTTTCCACTGACTATTTCTATTTCCTAGTTTAGATAAACAGATTTGTCATCCCCACTGTTGCACATTCAACAGCACTAATTCCACATGAATTATGCCAACTGTAATCTTTAAGAGCCATAGCTGTCTGACAGACATGCTCTAGCCATATGCCTCAAAATAGTGGTTTCTATGTTATTATCGACTATAGATAATGAAAAAGGTTCACTTCAGTGTCATGCCACACAGTAGGTGGCAACAATTTGGGGACTAATCTG
Organism: Eurypyga helias; assembly: GCF_000690775.1. Lineage (NCBI taxonomy): Eukaryota > Metazoa > Chordata > Aves > Eurypygiformes > Eurypygidae > Eurypyga > Eurypyga helias. The sequence goes on from NW_010254236.1 coordinate 4,406, forward strand.
GTATCATAGCTACATACATCCAGCAACGTCAGGTGGGGTTACAGCTGCAGATATTTTTGAGACCTCTTTCAGGAATCCAATCACTGCTATAGATCATTTTCTCTTTATCAGAGTAAATTGGCATTGCTACATTAGACCCATGTTCAGAGAACTTTTCATCTTCTTCAAATCATAATCATTGCGTACCCCTGTATGGTTGGACCTGGGAGCTTTGAAGCAGAAATTTCTACTCTAAGAAGTCTGTATCCAATCAAGAAATTTGGCAACACTCTCTTACCATTACTTACCAAATCTCAGTCCTGAGACTTCCGCTGATGTGACACTACTGTACTCAAGTAGCTCTACCAGGATGTACTCAAGTGTTCCAGACATAACTGGGTCTGTCATGAGGCTAATGAAATTCCAGAAAAACTTATAAATAGGAATCCATGTCATATCAATAATTAAGTACCAAAAATTTGCTTAGTCCCACACTAACAGTCTAATGTTGTCCCATTGTCAGCAGCAGTAATGCTGAAGCTTGCTTTTTGTAGTTCAAGCAGGGCCACTGTACATTCAATCACACTCTTCATATTGCAGAGCTTCCCAACACTCATTTTTACAGGGCACTTTATGTCTCAAGCTGCTTGTTTCATGTCCTGCCAAATCAGATGAACAACTGAAACTGCCCAGGCAGATAGCTGTTTGTGCAAGACACTGAGATGGAGCTGAGACCTTAAGGTTGGGATTCATCTCACTGATTTGAGATGTCTGCAACGTAAGATTATGACTTCTGAGATAGCTGTCCTCAGCTCCCAGATGGACTGATTCAGCTGACCTATTTCTAGACATCTGCTTTAGGGTAGGATGACTTAAGCTCCTGAGGTATTATCTGTCCCTTCACTGAGTATAAAGGAAGTGCAAAGTGACTAACCCAGCGGGGGCTGTTGACCTTATCAGATGTTTTCCCTAGCAAGCCTCAGAACTCAGCTCTTCCACTCACTCCCATTTAATACAACATATTGGGGCAGGAACTACCGCATAATTTGTTTTTCCCTTCTTTCTAGAACAGGTTACATTTACATACAGTTATTCCTGCACTGAGCACAGTAATTTCTCCCAGACTAAACCAGATCTCCAGAAAAGCAGCTAGTTTCTTCTATTTTTCAGAGTTGTTTTTACTATGTTTTACTACTATTACTATGCTACAACTCTATTCAGATTTGTTTTTACTTAGTATCTTCCACCTATACCGTAGGATTGTTGCTCTTACTCTCCTTCACCTACTTCTCCAAGTAAGTTATTCACATAGTGATAGGTAAAGATGTGATCACCATCTTTCTCCTGTCTCCAGTAATGTAAACTACTTAGCCACACTGACTTTTAGGAAGACTAACTCTGTCCTAAAAAAGCTGTCATTAAGTTCCATGTTTTAAACAATGGCTCCTCCACTGCCAGAATAACAGCCTGGCATCACTGATCTCCATTATTATGCAATGCTGTTACTGGCCTCATTAACATTTCACCGTGATATTAAAGATGGCCGAACATTTTGGATGAAAAAGGATGTAAGATTTTTAGACTGTACACAAATAGCCACAACAGCCTAACACCTATGCCAATGCAATTCTAGCTCTTCTAGAATTCATTCCCTTCTCTGGAATTTGTCAGCAAGTACTAACAATATTTTATGTAACTCAGTTACAGATACTATGAAGGGCAGATGTATGGAGACTAGGAAAAAAGCAGGCTGTTCTGCTTAGACTAGGAACATACAGGCCTGGATGGGACATACTGGGATATCAGGTTCAGTTTCTTGTAGCTTCAGGCAATCATGACACATAATCCCCTCCCCACCCCCATGCTGAAATATACTTGTTAGATTCTTTTTAAACTGAACACTAAAGCTAAAAGCCCCAAGAATTCTGCAGTTTCAGAAACAATCTCTACCTGCCTTGAACACATGAACATAAAGAAAACAAGTGGCTCTTTGTTTCCATAAGACTATTGCTCAAATTAATTATTTCAGTACATATACTACCCAGCTGTCACTGTCTATCCTAATCTTGACACGATTTAATCTATTCTTAGAGATACTGGCATAAGCAGACACACAAAAGACAATGCCAAATCCCAGTACAAAATAACTGGATCATACACTTGTGTTGGCAACATGAAATTTACTTCAGGGCATGACTGTTAATGACAGCAGTTAATCACAGGAGGGGAAATATGTTTCAGCTGCAATGGCCATTACGCTGTCTGATTTTCATTATTTGAAAGAAGTACTTAAGATCAGGTGAAGGCCAGCAGCACATAAATCTAATAAATAAATGAAATAAAATAAATGAAATGAAAGTTGTGTTTCCTTTGCTCAAAAATAGCAATTGGGTTGTTGTTTTTTTTTTTAAATATTGTTTCATAATTGATTTATGTTATCATTATTTTCCAAGAGTTCATAAGCAAAATCCATTGTAAATTTTTTCTTTTTTTTTTAAATACTGTTCATGATGGAATATGGTAGATAAGGAAAAGAGGACAGATATATCAGTTAGGCTATTGAACTTCACACGCATTTTAAGGGAATTAAATGTTTATGAAAGTTGTTATACTTTTAAACATGAAAATGCAAACCATTTCAGCTACAGGTGAGAGAGACAGTACAATAAGGTCATGAACTTCCTAACTGCTACTCATGCAAAAATTATTCTAAATCTTATCTAAGGCTGTATTTTCAAACAAGCAAAAGACCAAAAAACACAAGGTAGTCATCCCTTTTGGAACTGAAATCAATCCTGATCTCACCACAATGAAACCTAAACATTGAAGATTTGTGTAAGAATTAGCAAGAATGCAGGTATAGCACTATAGGAATTGGATTTCAGAAATACTTTGTATTATCTGAGTAGAAGTTTGGGAATAGCTATATTTATCAGAATGCTACTTAGTCCTCTGATCCATTTCTGTGAGATGCCTGTTCTTTTTTACATTCATTAAGAATGTGAAATGGCAGTCCTTTGAGTTTGAGATACTAATACTCTCCTGAAATGTACCTGAGGAATATACCAGGAAAAGCACGCCTAAATATTATCCTGTGAACACATGCATGTCCTAGACTTCCAATTCTAAGGGTACTGAAGCCATCTTCAGTACTTCGGAGAAGGCCTGTTACCAGAAACATCTATGCTATACCACCATGTTTGGAAGAAGGAGAAAAGTCACCACAACACAAGAATTACAACATAAGAAGCAAGTTTTATAATTGGTTCTAACTTGTGGTTTAGATTTTAGATAATATGTTATTTTCAGTTTATAAATCAACAGTTAATTTTGTAGTGAAAGAGATGCCGAAACATGCCAGAATACTAATCCATCTGACTGAAAATAGATGTGCTATTCTAGGCTGCTCCTGATACAAAATTAATTCTGATTATACCAATTACAAATCACAAATTAGACTGATTTTGGTCCAGATACTTAATTGGGTAATAGACCCCAAAAAATTGAGATATTCTAGAATGCATGAAGTGAGGGTGGATTATTTTTTATTTAATCTAACTATTTAATTTGAAGATTTAATTCCAGTCCACTATTGAAGAAAAATTGCTTGTTTATAGATTTGTTATTACGTAAATTTAATCTGTTTCATTTAATATTAAACAGATTTTTTCTTTTAATTTCATTTTAGCTGCTGTCAATTTCCTCAGTTCATAATACTGTTCCAAAAGATCAGAGGAGCAGGGGTACCACCTCCTACACCTACCTGTCCAGCCAGCTCTACATAATTTACCTTTGGTTCATTTCTGGGAGTGGGAAAAAGCATCAAATAAAGATGACCATTAAAAGGAGAAGACAAGAAGTAACATGAAAGAAGGAAGAAAACAGAAAGAGAAAAGATCTGACATCAAGAGAAAAGATCAGACAATTGTGCAACAAATATCATGGGTCTGAGGAAGAAAAGAGGGATTGGTTAGTCATTAACAGCACAGTCTGAAGTAAAGCAAACTTTGTAGATACCAATATTTCAGGTACAACCCAGCTTCCCCTCTGTGCCACTCCTTACTCCTTGTGCAATCTCATCAAATACAATTCCAGATGAAAAGCAGATCCAGAGTCGAGCATGAGAACGTGATAAAAACTAAATGGTAAATACAGACTCATCTACTTTGCCAATATGACACACACTGGTAATCTCACTGAACTCACAGGAATCATACATTATATTTTCAGTTGGTAAACTACTACAGATGAAAAAAGTACTTGAGAGTTTTATTAACTTTGTAAATTTTCCCAGAGTTTTTCAAAATCCCAAGCACAAGTACAAATGGTGGAGAATAGATTGAGAGCAGCC
>NW_010254237.1:0-1589 GCF_000690775.1 Eurypyga helias
AAAATAATGGAAAAGAAAAATTATAACAACTGCTCACAACCCACCAACTGACACCTAGAGGCTCCATGCATTTTTGATATAGAGTACCTCAGGAGGGTATTTAAAGAAACAGCCTCCCTCAGGGAGGGAAGTGCACCGTTCTCAGAGGCACTGAAATATTGGGACAATGCATGGGGCAGAGGGAGCAAGCTCTGGTCCAGCTTCCAGGCCCCAAAATCCATTTGTTTGGGTCAGCTGTCCTGCCTGTGTCCCTTCTCAGCTACCTGTAGAAAAGAAGCTGAGAACACAGGTGCATATCAGAAACCAAAATGTCCTTCAGCTGACATAAACATTGCTTAGCAACAACTAAAACCATTAGTATGCTATCAATATTCTCAGCACAGCCAAAACACAGACTCATACAGACTGCTGTAAGAGAAACTAATCTGTCCCTTGTACTGTCTACACCAGTAAACCTGTAAAAATGCAGTTTTCCACCTAAGAATCTGAAATTATCTTGTCACTAACTGGAATTTAGAGGATTGAACATTTTCACCACTGCTGTCATCACATAAACATATCCCTTGTTCTTAAGGGATAAAAATTGGTGTAACTCCTTTAGTTCAGTGGAACCAGAGCATTATATGCAAGTTAAGGACTTTTTCTTCTAATTTTCTGGATCACTTATGAATGGCTATGTTTTATTAATGTTAATGTATTAAACAGCTGACAAATAGTATCAGTGTTCTGTTCATATTGCACTCAATTTTCAGAGACATCTAACAAAAAGTTTTAATCAACATAATGCTTCATGGATTTTAATTTCATTGTTGTAGCAAATTGGATGAAAGTCTGAATGAGTAGCCATGAACTGAATGTGCTTGCGCAATATTGTGTCATATAAATAGTATCACAATGCTTACCTTCCAATTACAATATGTGTATGAGAGTATAAAATAACGATACATTTTTTTAAAAGGGTCTCGTAGAAATTATTTTATTTCAGTCATTATGTAGCTGAAAAGCAAAGAAGTGCTAGACTTTATGAAGAATGATAACAGAAAAGCAATTCAAAAATGGACTTCCGTGCTGTGGAAAACATTAGAGAGTAAAAGTGGGGACTTTCAGGGGGTTAATTCAGAGGTGCCAGCGTTAAGTTCCTCATATTCTGTACTAAGAAAGCTAAGAACTGATCACTGCTCATGATATATGAATTAGGTGGGAGGCAGGAGGCATCAGCTTAAACACAGTGGTGAGATCTGCCTACAATGGACAGATCAGGGTGTATGTGGAAAGAATACCTGACCCTAACAGTTCATGTAATTATACTTCATAATGGGGTAATAAGACTACTGTGATCAGTATGACACTTTAACCTGCTACATCTCTCTGATCACAGAATCATAGAATGGTTTGGGTTGGAAGAGACCTTAGAGATCATCTAGTTCCAACCCCCCTGTCATGGGCAGGGACCCCTTCCACTAGACCAGGTTGCTCAAAGCCCCATCCAGCCTGGCCTTGAAGACATCCAGGGATGGGGCATCCACAGCTTCTCTGGGAAACCTGTTCAAGTGCCTCAGCAACGTCTCTGTGAGGAACTTCTTCCTGAT
>NW_010254238.1:0-750 GCF_000690775.1 Eurypyga helias
AACTGTTCTGTGATTCTATGAAATGGCTTCCAGGAAGATTTGCTGCCTTTGCAGGCCTTGAGTTTAGGCTGCCTGACCTGCAGGCTTGAGCAGCCCCTTCTATCCTGAGGAGGGTTTTGGGGTCCCTTTGCACCTGGGCTGTTATTTAATGTCCTCATTTAATGTACTCCCAGGGCTGCTCTGGGAGCCAGTTGAAGACGCAAGGTGCTGGCAGTCCCTCATCGGGAAGCTGCCGGCAGCAGCTGTGGGAGGCTGTCGGAATCAAAAGCCTTCAGATGCCAACCCTCGCCGCAGTCATCCTCCATGTCCCCAGGGAAAGCGTGCGGCCAGGCCTGGAATCTGGCACGTGGGACTGCAGTCAGTGTGCATTTTCTGCATGGTTGAGCCCAGGAGAGTCACTTCATTACACTTTTTCATTCTCACTTGTTCCCCACAGCTCCCACGGACGGTAAATTGCAGCCATCGGAGAATACTCAGAGGGACAGCAGCCATACCTGTGGATTTCTGGATACCTCACTTTCCAGCAGTGTGTACAAAGGCCTGAACAAGGCACTGTGCTTTTTCAACTGCTGATAAACTCGTGTGAATGTCAGCCCTACACTACCCCCGTCCCAAATAGCTGGAATTCATGTTTTTTACACATGATGATACAACCCAGATGGCCTCAGTACCTGCGTAGTGTTGTCTCCGGTCGGCACAAACAGCATAATTCCCTTTTCTAGTGTAACCTCTGTTACTTAAATACCAACC
>NW_010254239.1:0-13831 GCF_000690775.1 Eurypyga helias
TCTCCAGCCCGTCCAGGTCCCTCTGTCGAGGTCCCATCCTGTATACATATATTTAAAGACCTGTTAATCTTGATCAACAATAAGACCGAGGCCTTCACATAGAAGATTTTAACTACTTGTTCAGGATGTTTTCAGGGATTTTTGTTTGTGTCTCACCTTCTGGCATCTGTTAGGGTGCAGATCCTGCAGTAGTTGCATGCTTGGTAATGCCAGGTAGTTCAGCTCCGTGGTGCTGGTGAAGCCAAGCCCCTAGTTTAAGCGATAGAGTAGAGGCAGCGTTGCCCTGATTGCAGAGCTAACTGTCACGTAAGGCATTTTTTCTTTTTCAAGAGTGGTTTAGATTCATGGTTCAGGTTCCTGGCTCAATCCCTAGTTTTAACAGCTCTTTGGATAACAGGTAAGACTTGAGACTCTCTATTCAAATGGAACCAGAATTCCAAATAAATATAATTGGCCTCTGTAATGAAAATGCCTGTCAAGTGTCAGCCAGGAATGATTTTTGTTAAAATGTCTGTATTATATACCTTGGATGTAAGAGGTTGTAGCAGAACTGCTGACAGGCTCTTAGCTGTAGTGGCACAAGAACAACAGTATAATATAGTGTGACAGAGAAATAGATTTTTCCATGTACAGGATGTGTATGTTGGTAGAATAGGTTGGACCAAAATTACCACACAAAATTGATTAGGTCATCATGTAATGAGAATCATAATTTTAGCGGTGGCTTTTTGACATGATCTTGACAACATAATTAACCTGGGAGATGTTGAGGCAATGAAAATAGAAAAGAAACCTATGTAATTATTAGCAATAAAATATTAAAAATGTTGCAGAATAATAAAAAGCTTAATCTTTTGCCTTCTTAGCATATTACCATAATTGCACCTTTTAGACCGTTGCCCCAAATCCCATCGCTGTCCTAAATTTGAAACCTTTTCTGAAGAATCTCGTTCTGTATCTTGCCTTGCACGTTCAGAATTGCAGGCAGGCTAATCGGTGGATTTTTACCACGCCTAGTTAAATTACACAGCTGTTGGGAGAATTAAGTAATGTGTATTATTAAGGAAAAGGTGAAATCAGGTAAGCAGTGCTCAGCGAAGAGGAAATGATGATGTGAGTAACTGACGGTCTTAATGGGAATGTGTCGGTGAAGTTGTGGTGTGACTTGACTTACCACTTTTGGCAGCTGAAATATGTAGCTTTTAATTACCCTGATTTAAGTCAGACAATGGATTCACGTCAATTACATTTTTATTATTGTTATTTATCCCTGATCAACATTGTAATTTTGTAGAATGTCTTCATCAACCTGCCTTCTGGCTGAATAAATACCTGTTAATGCTCTCTAAACATACTAGACACAGGGCATTTGTCGTGCAGAACTTGAGCAAATAACTGTCCCGAATGTTTGGTTTCACTTTTCTTTCTTCCCTGAGTGGATTTTTTCCTCTGAAACAGCTTTTATAGCACTGAAGGGACTCTGTGGGGAGGGGCAGATACTACTTCAAGTTCTCTGTTAGCCCTGCGATCTCTTTAGCCATCGACACCTGTACGGAGAAGGGAATTTGCAGTGTCCTCCACCTGTTTTGCACAGCTCTGGTGCAAAAGGATACAGAAGAGACAGATCAGTAGGACGGGATTGTTGTGTGGTCCGTGCAAACTTTGGGTCTGGATTCAGAGAGGTTTGGCAAAAGGCTTTCCCAGTGTGCCCGACTTCAGCTCTCGGATGTGGAGCAAACGGCGAGAGCTCGGTTAAAGCCAGCATCCAGAACTACCACATCTTATCCAGGGATAAGCCCCATCTCTTTAGTCTATAGAAAGGATGAATTGAGTTTCAGTCCTACAGATTCCTGCCTTTGTAGGGGACAGACCGCATTGTGCCGTGCTGACTCATCCTTAAAATCGCAGCCTCTGTACTGCGTAGGAACTGTGGATAGGGAGCTGCGCTTCCCTGGGACACCTGGGAGCAAGGACAATGAAACCTCCTCCTTAGCTTGGCAGATCAAGGTAAAGCCTTCAGCAGCTGGGAGGAGCTCGAATAATACTGGGCTGGATCGGTAAGGTAGATTCATGGTGGATCTACGTCTGATCTGTTCCCATCTCCTTCTCTTTCCCACCCCACCCCAGCCATTCTCGACGGCCTTTGGGGAAGGAGGGAGGGACGTCTAACGCAGTTCTGCCTGGGATTTGCTAGGGAGTGTAATGCTTAACCTGTAAGAGCAGCCAGCTGTCAGCAGACCTCACTGTCCATGAAGTTGTGATGCAGACTTAATCAGCTTGGAAAGTGCTGCTAGCACAATATATGGCACCTCTTCAGCCTATAAATAATTGCGAATGACTAGGCTGGCTATTTTTTAATCGTGAGCACAGCGTGAAGGTAACCCCTGCATGGAGCAGCCAGCGTCAGGGCGAATTGCAAAATACCGCTTCCTAGGTTGTTTTTGCTCTGGTCCTTTGCCCAGTGTCAAGATGCTCTAAACCCCCTTTTCACACCTCTCTCTGCCTTTTGTGTGGTGATCTCAAAGCACTCCGCATCCGTTAAGCCTCAGAACGTTCCCAGGGACAAGGACCATCAGTTGCTGCTGAGTGGAAGAATCCCAGCAGCCCAGCACAGCTCCGTGGGCAGCAGGCGGATGGGATGCTAGCTGTCCGGGGACGCTGCCTCGGGAATGGTGCTGCTAAGGAGCTGCTCTCTACAGTTGGCCCAGGTTGTGATCGGGCAGGGGGATGCAGGGACAAGCGTGAGTGTGTGGATTTGTGCTGTTGGATTTGTGGAGAGCACGATGCCCTATGTGGATTTATGCCACTGGATTTGTGGAGAGCACGATGCCCAGCAGGGATAACCCTGGCTCTCTACCAGGGCAGCGCCAGCCTGTGTCCCGTCCGGTAGCGCGAATACACTTCAAGTTGAAAGTAGCCAAGTGGGTGGGGAAACCCGTGATTAGTACTAAGTGCTGACTGAAATAGTGTGTGTGTCGAATCTATGCATTTTTGTAAGCATCTCATTGCTTCCCACGCTGCGCTACCTGCAAAAGGTGGTCGTTTCGGTGGAGAGGGTTGGGTGGGAAAGGCTGCCCTGCGGCCGGAGCCTTTTAGAGCATCGCACGCAGTGGGACCCAACTTCTGACTTCCTTATTTAATAAAAGTCCGTGGCTGACGAGGCATCGTGTGCTGCCATCAGCAGATGATGTGCTTTGTGTATGAAAGATGAGGAATTGTTGGCTTTTGAAGAAATGGAACTGGATAAAGAAAACGAAGCTGTTGTGAAATGTGCTCCTCTGAGCCTGTTTTCCTGTGAAGGATCTGACCTCCCTCCTTTTCTTCCAGTGTTCATGGCATGAGTCCAGAAGGAAAAACAGATCTCTTCCTTTCCTTTTTAAGGAAAGGAATGCCCCCATGGTTCCGTTTAATTTCTCTTGGTTTCTAGCCCAGCGGGGGGAGGGAAGCTTGGTGGGGACAGGGGACAACAGAAGCAATCCCACACCCTCACCAAAGGGAGGGGATGAAGGATCCGATCACTCCGCCTGTTTCTGCAGTCGTGCGACTCCAGCCTCTCGTGCTGGGATCCAGCCTCTGCCTTTGACAGCAGCAGCAGGAGAAAGAGGCACCTGGGGAGCTGGAAATAGAGCTTAAAGCTGAATTTTATACGTGTTAGCAGGAATAAAAAAAAAGGTGGAAGGAAGACATCACAGAGCCTCTCATTATATATTGACACGGTACCTGATCTTTCCGTCAAAGCTGTGGTTCGGGAGAGGAGGTTTTCACACCGATAAGCGGGATATATACACATACAGGCATTTACACACGTGTATGGATACGTGCATATCTTTTGGGTGGGTGAGCTGCACCTATTATGATTAGGGGGAGTGATCTATAAATATGTTTTTTAGTCTATCTGCATACATTTTACAATCCATAAATCAGATTTTCAGTGATGTGCAATACAACTGAATATTCGAGATAAATGCAACTTTCAAGCGATGATTTCTAAATCAAAACGAAACATTTAAAATTCGCTGGCAGCTTTTATAAATCAGTGACCCAAGATGTAAAACCCCAAGCACTGGGAAGTGTGTATTTTTAATTCCACCTTGTAAATCACAGCGGCAGGAAGCGAGAGAGAAGGAGTAAGATTGTGTTTCTTAAATGTGTATTTGTAGAGGTGCCCCCGTGCAGAGAAGCACAAGGAGAGAGGCTGCATCGTGCCTTCGGCTGAGCTTGTGTTTAGCTAGAAAAAGGCTTGCAACAAAGCTGCGATACCTAAACCTGCTTAGCTTGTATTTTTATTTTTTCCCTTCGGTTTCCAGCTTGCAAATACGGTTTGGTAGTGGTCCAACAAACCGGTGGGTTTTGTGTTTGGAGGGGGAAGTGTTTGCGTGACCCCAGGTCTGCTCTAGTTCTGTGCAGCCACCCGCGGGGTGAACTCTGAACTCACCCAATTAAGGCTGTGAAGATGCAGCTTTCCTGGCCTGCAGGAGCTGGTGGGGCACAGGGAGTTGTTTTGCAAAAAAGCAATCGTTCAGACCCGTGTTTGGGATTAGCACAACATTCTGGGTGTACACCTAGAGCGCCCGTATGGCAGGGGAGGTCTGAAGAGCAAAAAAAAGGTCAGTCTGCAGAGTTTCTCTCTCATCCCGCGAGGCATGGCTGGCATCGTGCGTTGGTTTTTCCACGGCAAAACTTCACTGATTCTACCAGCATAACTGGAAGCAGGATCAGGGACTTTTCAAACGCTCTCGGGCTTCTGCAAGCCGTGTTACAAACGAACGCAGCGGTTGGAACAGGCGCGACGCACACACGGAAGGCAAATCAGCGTCGCTGTTAGTTAATTGAGCAAGTAGATGCCATGATCAATGTTGGGAAAACTGGGCCAAAATTCTTCTTGTGTAACCAACATTTAGTCATAGAATGTGGAAACGCGATCTTCAGTTGAATCATAGCAAGGCACTGTTATAAAATAGTTAGGGTGTATTTCTGAATAGCTGTCTAACTCGATGTACACTGAGTTTGGCAGCTGCCTTCCTTGCATATGCTGGGGAAAATTCAAAAGGTTTGGAGGTTCATTTCAGATATTCAGGTTTGTCCTTGGCTTATTTGAAGTGTGAGAATTTTTGAGGTGTATAAAACTGAGCTGTAAATTTGACAGAAGACAGATTTTGTTAGGAGATGCTGCCGTTTCCACCTCTTACCTCATTTGGAACTAATTGGCACGAAGAAATGACCAAAGATGAAGAGACTTCTCAGAAACAGAGACAACACTAAAAGTCCATTTCAGTTTTTGTTTGACTTCTGAGCCGGGGAATGGATGTGTTTAGCTTGGCCTCAGTACCGAGCAACTCCACAGCATGTCACATTGGGGGAGCTAGTAATTCCTTTTTATCCTGAATTCTGTTAATTTATCGTCAGCCAGAGTCCAGCTGACTTTGGGCAGGGCCTGTTGTCTTTGAAATATGTCAGGCTCGGTTATCCTTCAAGACCAGGCTGGATGAGGCTTGGAGCAACGCGGTCTATGGGCTTTAAGGTCCCTTCCAACCCAAACTGTTCTATGATCCTGGAATAACGGAGACGGGGCATTACCAGCCTGTTACCCCACGCTGGCCTCTGACTGTGTGTGATGTCTTTATTTTCCTGTGTCTGTCTCCTTAGAGAAGTAGCTGGTGGACTTTCTCGGTTCCAGTTGCCTCCTGGACACGTGCAGGTTTCCAGAACCGTCGCAGAATGGTGAAAGCAAACGCTCTTTTATGCACAGGGGGGTCTTTATCAGAGCTTCGAGGAGGCTGCCCGTTAAGTGGGCTATCCAATTAGAGAGGGCCATGCTGTCCTTGAAAGCCCTGTTGCTGGTGGCTGGGAGCGTGTACGTGGAGGCTGTTTGCGTCGTCTGCAGATTCTTGTGCCGCGCTGACGGGGCTGGATGGACCCTTTGACCTGATAGAGCCGTTTGAGTAGCTCAGGAAAGCACTCCGCTTAATGTAACCACGCCTGCCCTGAAGAAGGGTTGTAGTACTGCCACTTCAACGTTGTCTATCCTAATTTTGAGCGAATCCGCCCCGTGATGCGGGATATCCAGATGGTGTCTTTTACACCTCCTCTTCACCAGCTTGGGTGTATCTTAGCGCATTCTCCCTTGTCGTCCTCCCTGGCTTTGACAGGACTCAAACCCAGTTTTTTCTGTGTTTAAGTCTTTTCATTGCAGATGGGCAAGATGTGCTTTGAAAGGCCAAAAGATGGCAATTAGTGGTATTTAAAATTAATGACTGTAGTGATTAAGTAGAGCAAAGGAGGCAATAGAAGAGGGGGAAATACCTGCTCATAAATAATCAGGTTGGGTTTTAACCATGTCTGATCAAAATATTTTGGTTTAAGTGTTGTCAGCAGGCAGATAAAGGTCAAAGTGGAAAATGAGGGGATGTGTTTCTGGTAGTTGATAGTCCACATTCATTAGTGGCTACAGAAGGATACTGGAAAACTGGGAAATGAAATTTTTTGCTGGTTACAGATTCTGACGTTACTGTTAAGAACAAGGAATATAAAATCCTCATGATGTGTTTCCTGATTTGTTCACCATTACCTCTGTTACTGCTGCACTGGGACAGGCTGCCCAGAGAAGCTGTGGATGCCCCATCCCTGGAAGTATCCAAGGCCAGGCTGGATGAGGCTTGGAGCAACCTGGGCTATGGAAGGTGTCCCTGCCCATGGCAGGGGGTGGGACTGGGGGGGCTTTAACCTCCCTCCCAACCCAAACCATTCTGGGATTCTGTGATTCTATTAGAGCTGTCATGTCCCGATGCCCTAAGCAAGAACACAGTGGACAAACCCTGCTCTGGAGGCAATACTGATGAACTGATGCTGGAAAACGACTCGTATCTCTTGTTCTGGTGAGAATATAGTGTCTAGAAAGATTGTGTGATTTCTTTCAGGTCATGAGAGTGTATATGTGGAAGAAACAGAGATTCAGTTTATGTTTCCCAAGCTTTTCTCAAGTTCTTTCTTTACCCAAGACCATTTCATCATCTTAAACTTCCCTGCTGAGAGCCTGCTAGCCTTTCTTATCTCAGGGTAAATTCAAATGTGACTGAATTAGAGAAGGAGGAACTGGAAACCTCAGCCAACTTGAGCTCCCGAAGAGGAATATATTCAACAAATGTCGATCTTTCTGCCCAGGCTTGTGTAACAAGGAGCGCTGCTGGCTGGCTCTGAAGAGCACAGAAGAGCGCAGTTTGTAGTACATTTGCTAGAGGAGGAGGGGTATATAAAAAGCATGTGCAGCTAACCGGCGTTTGTGAGGCCAGAGGAATGTCCTGCAGACAGGTACGCGAACAGGGTAGCTTAAATTGACAGAAAGCAGAGGTTTAAAATTCTCTCTTTTGCTGCATTCGCATTAGTGCCGACTGACCTAGACCGGCGGAAAACAAAACGTAGGCAGTTCCGGAAGGCAAGGATGCCGTGTTTACCCGGTCCCCACGGCTCTGCGGGTGTTCCACGGCGAGCTGGCTCTGCATCCCGCTGTCAGCAGCAGCAAGGCAGACTGCTGCCCCGTGCCTGCAGATGCTCAGGTGAGTCCGGACCTCTCCGTATGCCCTTTGGCCCCTGCGGAGTTCCCGCAGGTGCGGATGTGGCCAGTCGTTATTAAAATCTAGTAGGAGTGTGTCAACCCTGTTACCCTAAGCTGAAAAGCATCCAAGTTCTGAACACTCACAAATCTGGAATCAGGTATTCTGCACCAAAAGAGGGAGAGAAATGGCCCATCTTTTGAGACTGGAAGGGAAATCATGTTTTCAGTCTTTTTTTTCTGCAGACTATGTGGCTATCGCTTATCTAAAAAGATAAAGGGGGGTGGGATCCTCAGCAGTACTTGCTGAGGCACCGAAGCATGGCTGTACTGAATCAGCGAGGCAGCTACCGCATTTCGGGAGACCTCAGGAGGCAGTCGAGAACAGGAGGGTTTGCGCCAGGATAGTTCCATACGCCTTCGGAGCGTCTGCAGCCAGGGCTGAAACTGCACAGCGACCTAGAGGACTTCCCACAGGGACCCATTTCTGATCCCTTTGCTTGTCCTTTGTCCTTTTCTAAAACAGCACCTTTGATGTTTCCTCTCCCCAAAAATGTGGTCCAGAAGGGGACCAGGAACTCGGCTGAGGTGGTCAGAGCCTGGAAGAGGTTGCCTGGACAGGTTTTGTGGAGTCTCCATCCTTCAGAGCCCAGTTGGACGAGATCACGAGCACCCCGTTGTAGCTGGCCCTAGGGGTGTTGAGTAGGGTGTTGAGTTGAGTAGGGTGTTGGACTGGATGATCTCCAGCGGGGTGCTTCGCGCTGTTCTGCGTGCGACGTGGTGAAGTTGGCCACCCTGATACAGCAGGGTTCCGTGGTATTGCCTCGTTTAAGGATGGCATTATATTAGTGGGTTAGATAATCAGAGCCAGGGTTGCCCTGCTATGCTAAAAGAGTGCAGGCACGGAGGGCATAGGAAATATTTTTTTATCAGCTTAATTTCTATAATAAATTTCCTTGATTGTTTTCTTGCTGCTAGGGTAGGGGCTTAGTTTGAAACAGAGCTTGGCTTTGAATTGTAAGTAATTCTTGTCTTTCGTGGATTTTGGGTTTTATACAGATTAAAAAGAAGGAAGAAAGAACTGCGTCTGGGCTTCTATCCAATTGGATTACTGTCAACCACATCCAGCTGAGAAGGGAAAAGACAGATGTATTGATGGTCACTGAAATGAGATGGAACAAAAGACGACAGCCTGAGCAGGGAAGAAAAGGTACTCTTTTAAAATGGTTGTGTTTTGATGGTGCATTATTCTGGTCTTTCAGAACTTCCTGCACACCCCTGTATGGCAAGTAATCCCCCCTCCTTTATTTTTTTTTCTCCTTTTTGCCTCAAGGACTTTCATTATTATTTTTTTTTAATCAAAATTCAGCTGTACGGCTTTGCTTGTGATGAAGGACAGCAGAGAGGAAAGTGGCACATTTTTTAGACCTTGTAACCTGCAAAATCCTGCTGCTGTCCCCCTTCTTGTGATCTGGAAGATGTAAAGCCCTGGAACCTGGGGGTTTTTGGCTGCATTGAAGAAAAAGCCTCTCAGTTACTTCCATTTGCCTTCTGCGTTACGTTTTGTGTATGTACTTTGCCTTTTGGATATTTTTTCCGCCGCTGTACGATCTGAGCTCACGTCCTAGAGGGAAAACATAATTTTTCTTCCCCGCAGTGCGCTCAGCGAGTCACCGACCACACGCAGCTTTGACTGTGAGCTGCCTAGGCACACACAGAGACAGGTCCAGCTGGCAGCGCGGCGCCTGAGGGACTTCAGATGGCCCAAGCCTACCTGTGTGACGTTCAGTTAAATCACTTCGGTCCAGACAATCACAAGTATTTTGGTACATAATTTCTGTCATGCTGGCAGGAACCAGTTGGCTAAACACCTTTAGGATCTGTCAGAAGCCTTTCCTTGTTTTGCTGTAGACGTCTTCCAAAATAGTGTGCTTTGGGGAATGAGCTCCAGTCTTGATTTTTCCATCTCTCCATTCATATTTCTCACTGTCCATCTGTGAAACAACCACCCATCCCAGGGCAACAAAAACCCATCTCCAAAACACACAAACTCCAACCACATAGGCTTAATTTTAGCTGTAGTCTGACGTCCCTTTGATTTGAGTAGATCCTGAGCCCACATCAAAGCACGTCAGTCAACGAGGGTCTACGCACGCATTTGCCTTCTGTGGTTTTAACTGATGGCTGGGTATTAGTCTTTGCCTTGATTTACCTAATTCTGTGTAATGGAAAGATCGATGCCTTCCTTTCTGATTAAGGCTTGAGACTTTATTTATGGAAGTCTCTCAACTGAAAGGTGCTGTTCAGAAGTGTAAAGTATTATTATTATTTCTCTAAGGCATGTTGTCCATAACTCACAGCAAATATAGTTTATGAAACATGTTAGCTATGCAGTTTTCATTTTTCATCCTTATTTATTAATGCCTTTTCAGAGCACTTTAGATAAGTATTTGGAAACCTAGTTATAAGAAAGTCGTATTTTGCACATTTCACTTTCACTGGGAAGAACATTGTTTTCTGATTTTAATCATAAAAATGAAATGCTCCTAATAGAGCGGAGAAACCCAATTTCCTCAAGAAGCATTTGCAGGCTGATCTGGCTCGGATATTCCTGCGATCACCGGAGAGTAATATCTCGGGCATGAGAAAATGTTCTGCAGTATACCTGAAACAAATATAGCTGTACTGGACAATTATGCGTTCAGCATCGTTGACTTTCAGCTAGATGGCTGAGATACTCTTTGCTGTCCGTTGTCAATTATTAACCTTCACAGCTACAGGGCTTTTGAATCCTGAGCGTCGGGTGCGCATCGGGGGGAGCACGGCCAAAGGCGGCAGCTGAAAAACACCATCCAGAGCGCCGTAGCGCCTGCCCGATGTCGCGATGGCTCGGCTGCGTTGGCTCAGCGCTTGCTCCTTGCCTCCTCCTCGTTATAACACCCACGAGCAGTCTGGTCACTCGGAGGGGACAAGCGCCTTTGAGAGTCGGAGCTTAGCGAGGAACTCCGGCCGTAGTGGCAAAGTCTTCGCTGGGTCGGCTCCTAAATATAACACAGGCACTGCTGGGTGGAGCGGAGTTATCCCTCTGGATTTACCACACGGCAGAACTGCTGAGACCGGAATTCGCTGGCCGTCGCCGCGGAATGATCAGCTGGCGGAGGCAAGCAGCGCTCATAGTGAGGAATACTGATTTCTCATTTTCTCCTGGATTGAACTCTTTTTCTTCTCCTTAGCGTTTGTCTTTCCCGGCCTCGTATTATGATGGTTGTGCCAGACCCTGGGTTGGCATCGGCCGGCTCCAGTGAGTGTAGATTTACACCCGCAGTCAGCTGGGCCCTTTCTGTATAAAACCATCCTGTGGGTAGGAGGGATGCTGCTTACTGCGGGGTCAGCCACAAGAGCATCAGCTTCTTGTGTGTTTCTTACGGGTTTAGGCTGAAATTCAACGATGCCATTCATTTCTCTGCCCTCTTCTCTGACCATTATGTTTATACCTGTGATAAACTCCGCGCTGCGTTAACTCAGAGTTAACCTTGCTTTACTAGATCTTGCTCGGTGAGCCGTAAATCGAGACAGGGTGTGGAGAAGGTACAAGAGTCCCCTGCAGTGTTAAGCAGCAGGTTGGTTTGGGTTTCTTTTTTTTCTCCCTTTTTCTCTGCTCCCACCTCTTCTTCACAAATCTGAACTACCATCACTTGATTTTTCAATATATATGCAAACAAATCACAGCAAGTGATTTCATGGTCACTGCTAACCGAGTTCATTCGGAGTGGCACAGCAGCACATTCGGAGAGCAGGGGGATCAAACATAAAATTGTATTGGCAACTTGTAGCTGTAACTGCTGAAGGATTAGGAAGCTTACGTGAGGGCTGGGAGTTGCGTTACGGGATGAGAAACAACCGGAAAGCACTTCAGGCGATGCTTTCCAAAATGCCTAAGTAACTTCGGGAGCCTTTGAGTTTCAATTAGAGCTATGGAAGGTTTTCCACCTGTGGGGTTTTTTGGGGAAGGGAATACAAGTTTGCAGGCTCTGAGATACCTCTTGAATTTGTCTCAGCGCGACTGAATTTTTCTGGTTTGATTGTTTTGAAGCGGATGATCTATCTGGATAACTATTGATTTCTTGGGAAAACTACCCACCGATAGTTGGATAGTTGACCTTTGCAGTGGCCTAGAGTCATTCTTCTCTCTGTTTTCTCATCTTGGGCAAGTTTGGTCCTTCCATATGCGTTTTGAGCACTTCTGTATTGCGGGTTAGTACTGATAAATTTGCTGTGGCTTTGGATTCCTCGTCGTTCTGTTGGTGGTCTTTGGGATCTCAAGCACAAGAAGTCTTGTCTCCTCCCAGATGTTTAGCTTTGAAAACAGAAGCATTCTGTAAGTTGCCAGTGTTGTGGTGGGTTGTTACTCCTTTCCAGAAGTCTGACTGCAGGATACTGGGCAGGGTCCGTCTGGCTCCACCTTGGGACTTTCTTTTTCTTCTATTTTTAGGTTGTACTTTTGCATCTCTCATTGACATTTTCATGCTTAGGTCATAAGCTCTTTGAGATGGGAATTGTCTATTGCTACTGGTTGGTTTGTATGCTGCCTACCATGAGGATTTCTTATTGATCCACCATATCCAACAAAATTATTATTAGCAATTATGATGATTAGATCTCTATGTGCCTGGGTATCGTTGACAAAAAATCAGATTATTTCAGTCTGTCGTGAGTAAGTCTGAGATTAAAATAAAGCAGTGATTTGTCACTGCAGGGTATTAGTATTTCCATCTATGTTGGTCTCCATCTTTTGCAGCATTCGCAGAAATTGCGTTCAGTCTCTCTCCCGTGCAAGTGGAAGTGGTAATGAAGCAAGCCTGTGCTCGAATACAGGATGGTATCTGGCTGGAGTATTGAGGAGATGGAATGTGGCTAAAAGTACAGTCATTCTCTGTGTGTTTAGAGCAGTAAAATATTTATCCTCTTTTTTAAAGGAACAAAGATCTAAAGAAAAGGAAGGTGCACGTCATTGGTATGTGCAGGAGTGTGATTTGGTTCCGTCATGTGCCGTTCCCTCCTGCCTTTTGTAGCCTCACTTAACTTTCAAAATAGCCATTTTATGCAACTTCAGTTAGTAAATTCCATGTTGATGCTCCTTTTTCACACTGGTCTTTTTCCCTCAAAGCTTCCCAGTCACACTGTGATATCAGCCTGTGTTTGCATCGTGAATTCTGCTCGTACGCTTCCCTGTTGGTTTTCACTTTTCTGTCTGCAGTAGCACGAGAAGCAATCGTGCCTTTTAAAAACGCTTGCAGCGCGTTTGTCTGATGAAAAGAAAGCAGCTTAAGTGACTTGGTGATGTGAGCGCTTATCTGCTGGTGCCCTGGCCCTTATGGACAATTCAGGGTCTGTGTGGTGTTCACAGCCAAGTCATCTGAAAACCTGAACGCTTAGGGTACGACTTCAGCACTACGTAAACTTAAGAGATTGATTTAAATGAGCTAACAGTGCCTTGCTCGGAGGGCAGTGATTTTCTGGCACTTGCTGTCACAGGAGGGAGCAGAGGCAAACAGTAGTGAGGTTCAAACAGGGATTACACAAATTCAGAGAGTGAGTAGGCAAATGGGTGCTGGAAAAGCTGTTTAATACAACGGAAATGTGAGGGGAACAGACCAAAGAAGTGGCTTGATTTGGATGTTCAGCCTAAACAGCATCTCTTATTGCCCCTCAGAGGCAGAGCTGGTCACTTCCACTGGAGCAGGAATCAGAGCCTGTAGCAGGTTTGGTAAGCTTTTCTGTCCAGGATATATCTCAGTATAAATAATTTGGTACAACTCTACAAAGAGGGTTTTTTTAAAATGCACATATGAAAATATCATGGGAAAATTGTCATAGAAACAAATAATCAATTGAATAAAATTGTACTGCTTTATTTGGGAGGGGGGAATTTGAGTCTAAAGTGAAAATAATGAACCCATATCTCCCCAAAACAGCCATTTAAGGTATATGTTAGGACACCTATTATGCTCTGTAAAGTCGTTAAAATGACTTTCAGGTTGTGAAAATTTTCATTGTAATATAGAGGATTAGCCAGTAAAGACAACGGTGGAAGGCGGAATGCCCACCGCACAGGGAGGATGGGTTCCAGAAAAATAAAAAGAGGAGGGCGGCACTGGGACCCTTGAATAAGGCAGATGTTTAAAATGGCATTCCCAGGGAGAAGAGTGGGATAGTGTAATATTCTAGGCTTGGAATTACTGAAAATCATACAATCCCAGCATGGTTAGGGTTGGAAGGGAC
>NW_010254240.1:0-1603 GCF_000690775.1 Eurypyga helias
CCTTCCTGCCCCACCAGACCAGCCTGGGGATGGCCATGCTGGGAGGGCGGCACGGGGAAACGGGCAGCTCTGTCTCTGCCACCGCAGGAGACCATGGCCCCTGTGACCGGGGGTGCGCAGGGGGGGTAAGTGCAGTGCCGAGAGTCCGCTGCTCCCTAATCCGCTGGGTTCTGTGGGATGCCCTGGGGGACAAGGGGGGTGTTTTGTCCGGTGGAGGACGTCTCTCTTCTGCTCACCTCAGCCCGCAGCCCTGGGAAGAGCTGGTTGCTGAGGGTTTGGCTCGGTCCCACGAGTTGAACTTGGTGAAACTGTACGTCGCTGAGGTTAGAGAAGACAAAAGGCTCAGAATTCGGGATGAAGAACCACGCGCACTCCTGCACTCCTGGCAAGGTCAAAAGCAGCCGGGAGTGTCTTTATCCACACGGCATCCTCTGCAGGATGGAGGGGGACATGGCTGGACACAGAGCTGACAAGGCTTATCTATGCTCAGACAAGGAAGACTGAGCTGGCCTTCGGGCTGATCACGGCTTCTGGAGACCGTGCAGAACCTGGAGCTGAGGAAAGACACACAAATGGTGGGCAGAGCTTATTACACGTTGAAAAGCTTTTGGTGTCCTGACAGCTAGACAGGAGCTGGGAAGAGGCAAAGGTTGTGTTTTTGTGTTAACAGGTATATTTAAGCGTCGCTGACCTTAGGTTCCCAGCTGTAGTTGTTTCTCCTTGCCCCCTACAGCGCTTGGTTTAGGTTTGATTGCCTCTAGCTTGTTTTCCTTTTCTTTGATTGCCTTTTAACAGCCGTTTGTGGAGCCGGAGGTCTCCGTGGGGCAGGCAGAGTGCAAGACCAGTTCGTTGACCGCCTGCAGGCTGAGGCCCCCTCCCCACCCCAGCTGCCATCGGCAGGAGCTGCGAGGCTCGCACCGTAACCACCTCTGATGGAAGCCGGTGGGAGTCAGGAGAGCAGGGGGTGGCTCGCCAGGGACCGACCTGCACCTTCCCTCGGTTCACAAAGTGATTGCACTGATGGGGAAGAACCGGGAGGCTCCTGCTGTTTACTGGTGTCTCAGTCATAGAATCTCAGAACGGTTTGGGTGGGGAGGGACCGTAGGGCTCCCCCAGTGCCACCCCCTGCCACGGGCAGGGACACCTTCCATAGCCCAGGGTGCTCCAAGCCTCATCCAGCCTGGCCTTGGACACTCCCAGGGATGGGGCATCCAGGGATGGTGCCTTTCAATCCTTTCCCTCCTCTGCAGGATTTAAAATTCTGTGTCTAAGCCACGGCTTATTCCAGCTGTTATTTCTATCAAACCTAGCCATTAGTGTCTATTTTTAGTGCTGTTGGGATGCTCGTCTGAGGGGGGTGGAGGCAGTCTGACAGCTCCTGCTGAGCAGGGATCCCGCAGCAGCTCAGGTGCTTGGGTTTCCCACTCCCAGCCAAACCTTCTCCTCCCTCCGGAGGAAACGTCTCTCCGCTCGCCTTGTGCCGGGAGGGGGAACTGGCCTTGCCCAGAGCTGCCGTGTGGGAACTCACCCTCCGGCCTGGTGGGCCAAGCCTGGCTTTCCCTTGGCATGGCAGCAGTCAGCCAGGCTTACGGTGCGGGAGCGG
>NW_010254240.1:1658-3792 GCF_000690775.1 Eurypyga helias
TGCAGAAAAGCTGCCCGTGGCAGCACGGCCTTCCGTCTTCTCTGCCTGGCGCGCCGTGCTGGAGCTCTTCCCGTGGGAAGAGGCTCCTGGGTGCGTGGCCAGAGACCGTCCCTCCACCCCCATCCCGCGTGTCCTCGCTCAAAAATAGGAAGATGGGCTGAGTGCGAGACCTGTGCACCAGGGTTTTTGTGGCGGGAGCAGCAGCTCTGTGTCACGGAGCGTGTGGGCGACGCAGTGGGAAGCAGCGATCCCTGGCAGGGTGCCACGGACCGTTCCTGGCTGCATCGCTGGCATCCGACGTCCCTTTGTGGATGAAATACTCTGCCGGCTTTTCCAGCGTCGGTCTTGGGGTGCTGCCTTGCGTTCCGGCGTCACCTGCCAGGGTGACAGTGCGACAGCGGCCGTGCCGTGCCGGTGGCCGGGGAGTGGGGGCTCAGAGGAGGCAGCAGCAGAGTTGATTCCGCAGGTGGGTGAATTTTGAAAGGAGGCGTTTTCTTTCGGGCTGAGATGTAGGTGTGCCTTTTCGGGGCTGAGAAGCTCTTACACGTACGCACTCTGCTCATGCTCTGCTCGGGTGAATGAGAGGCGGGGGGTGAAAGGCAAAACGGGGTTTTGTGTCCCCCAAAACCGTGTGAGTCGGCAAGTCCAGGAGCGGCAGAAGGGCCAGGGTGGTACGTGGCAGGGTAAACCTCCCAAACAGGCTTGAATTATTTCGCTTCTGTTTTGGAAAGCAGCAGTAAGACCGAGAGAGACATTGAAACCTGCTCGGAGCCAAGAAAATGTTTACAGATCCCCCTGCCACAGCCCAGTCGATAAATCTATACCTTCTGCTCTGACGGGCCCGAGGCACGAGAGCCACAAATGGTTGTTGGTTGTTGGAGATGTTTGTGGAGAGGCTGGGGGTTTTATTTGGGTTTTCCCTCTTTTTTTCTCTCTCTGGATTTCATTTCACCATGTGAGGAAGGTGTTTATTTAAGAAAAATGAAAACCACACGAAGCTGCATTTGGTGAAAGCAGCAGCTCCGTATGATTCCTTTTACCTCTTCCAGGTTTTTCAGCCTGATCCGAGAAGCAGATCCTCCTCTGCCCGCTTCTGCCCAGCGTGTTGGCTGTGGGCACGTGCTTTCCGGAGTCTCCTGCTCGGCTGTGTCAGCTCCTGTCCCAGAAATGCTCCTGTCCGAGGGGTCTCTCTGCTGGCAAAGGACAGGGCCCACCGGAGCCACCGGCACATAATTAAAAGGTAAAGGACAAAAGGTGGCTCCAAGAAGATGCTGCTCCAGGGCAGCCAGTGAGCTAACACAGTCCTGTGCTGGAAAGGTAAATGAGGAAAAACTGGGCACTCCGGTTTGGGTAAGTGACTAATTATAATTTCTGGATTTAATTATCAACAGCCAACTCTTAAATACCCACTGCAGGCAAGCGCTCCTCTGTGCCTGCCTTGTGTCTGATGTGCTAAGCATAAATATTCAGCTCAGTCTCCCAAGAAAACATGAGGTTTTACACAAGAACAGCGATCCCAGATGAGCAGGATTTATAGCTCCAAAATGGTCTGGTTCCGTAATTTGCAAAAGCTTTAACCTTTCAAGCATTTCCCAACCTATTTTTGCATGCAGGGAGTGGTGGCGCGGAGACGTTCACTCTAAACTTTGTGTGTCTCCAGTGAGTGCTCGTACAACAAGAAGCATAACGCATCCTCCTCCTTATTTAATTTTCTAATATTTCAATGCTGTTTGCGTCCATGGCAGAAAAAAATATGAATATATGCTTATAACATTAACAAATATTGCAAAGCTTTAGATACCAATTAAGATGAATAATTTAACGTGCAGATACCAGCGCATGACAATTCCATGCTTCATCAGCCTGCTCGCCAGCTTACGGGGGAAACGAGTCAGGTTTGCTGGAGCAGTTCACGTTTCCTTGAAGGTCAGGGACATGGATGTTCAGATTTGCTTTCGGTCTTCAGGTGATCCCATTACTTAATAGAAAGAAACAAATAAACGAACACACAAGCCCAAATGCGAGAAGGTGGCCAGGCAGGAGAGACATGGGAACACTGAAATAATCACAGGTCTGGCAAAAAGAAGGGACTAAAACAGATGGGTGGGCTGACATCTCAACAGCAGCCCTGAGG
>NW_010254241.1:0-298 GCF_000690775.1 Eurypyga helias
ATAAGGCTCTGGAAGCGGAACCTCCCGGGGTCTTTTCTGTGTGTTTTCCGCCCGTCGAAAGCCGGAGACCCTTCTCGTTCCTCTCGTCACTAGCCTTCGGAGTCAGATGCGAGGAAGAGACCAGGAAATCCCGATTTTATTTAGTATTATCTTTCAGGGTGGGCTCAGGGAGAGAGAGGGTTAACTGGGTCTCCATCGCGATTTCGTTGTATTATGTGTTGCTGTACTAATAAAACCCGAGGCCTACAATTCGGCTTGAATCTTTCTGGCTGTAAAATGTCACTTCGGCGTGTATAAT
>NW_010254241.1:325-2299 GCF_000690775.1 Eurypyga helias
TCTTTTGTACTGGGGAAAAATGGTTTATTGGCCAAAAAAATCTTTATTTTTTCGAGCATCTTACCTTTCTGCCATGAAATAAAACAATTGCGTTCCCCCTACATGATAAACGTTCGAATTTTTACTCACAGGGCGAAATATTTTCCATTTTTAATATTCCCCGCACCTCCCACCGGCGCGGATGCCTTTCCCCCCAGCATTCAGTTATTCGCGCACAACCTTGAACTCAAAACGCTCCATCACTGAGCTATCAATAAACTTGACCCTAAGCACCGTTCATCCCACCGTTAACAGCTCTCAGCCCTCGCACGCGTGGACAAAACAACCCCAAATACTCCCATCCTGAAAACTAATTTTTAATTTTTTTTTTTCTGCAACTGCCTGTTGCTTTGTTTTGCGCCTGACAGCTCGGCGTATTTATTATCCTATTGTGCTTCCCATTGACGTGGTAGCATTGTTTTGCCCGCATGGCTACAAGCGCAGAGCAGTCCCAGGACGTACATTGTTACCGAGCAGGCTTTTCCTTGCCTAGCGCAGAGCTGCCAGCCATGAGAAATAGCCCTTTGGCGCCCATGGATTTATTATTTTTTGTCCAGGTGCTTTTTTCCGTGCGATGGGTTGGGATACCTGAAGTCACTGTCATTGCCCTGCTACTTTGGCAGCATTTTAGCCGCTTTTTTTTTTTTCTTCATTGTAGGCAATAAAGAGTTCCCATTTTGACTTCGCATACTCTTTTCCGCATTCTTCCTCATGGCCAAAAGCAAATATTTATTCGCCGCATATTTTTCCTTTTCTTTCAGGCTCCAGTTTTGAAACCTGTGGATTCCCTAGGCCAAACACTGTTTGACTGGCATGTATTGGGTCGTTTGTTTCCCTCTGGTTGCTCGAGGCTGCTTCTGAAAATCAAGGAGGGGGGGGATGTGGAGAAGGGGGAAGGGAGGGCAGCTCGATGGGGCAGCGCTGTTTTACATACGGGTTAGACACGGCTAGAGGCCAAGGTCAAGTTGAAAGTTGCAGTCTAGCCAGTGTGAGAACTGTCATTCACAGCTCGAAGATCTGTCTGATTTGTTAAAAAGCAGGTAGCCATGAACACACTAATCTCCCCAGCTCGCTTCTTCACCCCCCATTCTTCCCCAGCCCGCCTCCTCTCCAAACTCTGCTCTCCCTCAGCAGCGGAGCTTTTCTCTCTTATCTGTCTCTACTTTTCAAGCCCCTTTCTATTAGGCAGGAGAAGCTATGTGAAACCGTAGCTTTCGGCCCCGGTGCAAACTGTACAAGTGGTGGAGAGGGGGGGAGGAGAAAAGGCGGAGAGCATCCGGTCTGCTAAGTTTTGGTGCTTGGGATTTTTTTTTTGTTGTTTTATTTTGGTTTTGGGTTTTGGTTTTGTTTTGTTTTGTTTTTTTACTCACTTGGGGCTGTTCCAGCCCTGTGTGTGAAAGAGAGATGGGAGATCGGATATAAGAGCTCTCTTTTCTCCCTTTTCTGCATCTCTCCCTCTCTCCAGAGCTCTATTTAGTCATTAGGGAAGAGGGCCGTGCTTTCCACTGCTGATAAGAGCAGAGATACAACTGTCCCTTTTCCCTGTTTGCCATGACGTGGGTGGTAGTCAGGGAATGGGGCCGTTTCCTCAAAATAGGCAAAATGGCATCTGCAGGGTGCGTATGCCTGTTATTGTCGGACACGGGACTTTATGCCTTTGTTTTGCTTTCCGAACTTGACAGATTTTTAATAAATTATTGAAACCGAGAGGGGAGAAAAGCCTCTTCAGCTACTTTAGATTTCTCCCCCACCCAGACACCAAATTTTCAATCCCCAGCTAGAATTCCTTCCTGCCTTAATGGGTATCTGCCATTAAATATCAGAAAGGAACCGTGAGGGTTGAAGGCATCGAGCAGAACAGATGTTCTTCGAAAATCATGGACCCTGTAATGAACACCAGGGATAAAAATATGCCCGAGCCTACCACCCCCCACC
>NW_010254242.1:0-305 GCF_000690775.1 Eurypyga helias
GGGAAGGATGGGGACAGCGCCGCCAGTTTACAAGGAATTTTGCATCCCGCAGGCTAAATCCCATAGGAATAGGGGAGGGGGCAGGAGGGGATGGCAAAGAGTCACTCTTTTCTTTTCCCATCTGGTCTTACCAAACTTCATTTGGGGAGATAGAATTTCCCTCTCAAATCTCATGGAAGTTTCCTGGCACTGCAAACGGCAGGGAAAAAGCCCGGCGGAGAGTTCAACAGCATCATCCGGCTCTTAAACGGGTTCCTCACCGGGGAGGGCTATGCCAGGCGGCCGGTCGCCCCCCCACAGCTCCC
>NW_010254242.1:411-803 GCF_000690775.1 Eurypyga helias
CCCGGGCCATTGGGAATTCACGGCGGCCGGGCCGTGTCCTCATGTCACCTCTCCTGCCTCAGTTTCCCCATCTCCGGAGCAGGGATCGGCCTGTCGCTCTGCTGGGAGGTATCGCCCGCGGGACCTGGTTTTAAGGCCTGCAAGGGGTGCCTGGGTGCCTCCAACGTCTCCCGAGGACGGTGGAGGAGCCTCCCACCCCGCAGCAGGAGGGGAGGCTGGCTCGCAGGCTCCGTGGGAGCGCTGACTAAACAGCCTCCCCGGTACAGTCATTAACGAGCATCGCTGCCACCCGGGTGCCACTCGCCTCCGCGCCGTGCGGAGCCCTGCTCAGCAGAGCAGCGAGGTGCTGACTCATCACAGCTCCCCATCATCAGCTTCCCGGGGTTCCAGCC
>NW_010254243.1:0-295 GCF_000690775.1 Eurypyga helias
CTGAACCCAGCACACACAGGTTTACAAAAGGCTATTTAGCAGGTTTGGGCAGGGCTGATTTTGGTTGTGGTTTGATTTGACACTTAACCACACTGATGATGACCTAATACTTGTTATGAATCAAACCTGTGGGGTTAAGCCACTTAAACACTATTAGCTTTAAGATGCATGGGCTGTGGATTCCGTGTTATCTTTGGATAACCTGAGAAGATTATGGCCTGACAGAAATATTTATTTCACCACTTAGGCAAATTAAATTCAGTTTAACTGGTATACCTTTGTCTTTAATTCCTGC
>NW_010254243.1:310-18390 GCF_000690775.1 Eurypyga helias
ATCACAGGGTGTAATAACCTAGTTTGCCAATTATAATTTTTTCATTTCTCTGTAATTCATCATTTTTATTTGATTTCAGGTATAAAATGAAAAGTACCAACCAACAAAATTACTTAGGACCATAATGACTAGTACAATGAAGCCATTCATCATCAGTACTCTTACTCTGCATAGATCCTACAAATAGTTTCAATTAATAGCTTACAGGGTGTAATAACCTAGTTTGCCAATTATAATTTTTTCATTTCTCTGTAATTCATCATTTTTATTTGATTTCAGGTATAAAATGAAAAGTACCAACCAACAAAATTACTTAGGACCATAATGACTAGTACAATGAAGCCATTCATCATCAGTACTCTTACTCTGCATAGATCCTACAAATAGTTTCAATTAATAGCTTTGTGCAAGTACTGCTGTAAAACATACATTAAACACCGTGTCTGATACTGAGGGCTGCTGAGTTTGAACTCGTAACAGTTGGAATTCTTTTGTGTCACTCTGTCTGGATCAGAAGTAACACTAATTCAGCTCAATCATACCCATTTGGGAAAGTCTTGATCGCAAAAGTCTTTATGCATGGCAATGTCTCACACAATTTAGCAGGAATACGCTGAATAGCTGTGGCTCCCAAACTAGAAAGGCCAGCTAGGGAATGCAGAGAGATGAGAAGAAACACTGAAGAGGAGAAGTAGTTGACACAAATAATTAAATTTTCTTTCATTATACTCTTTCCATAGACGCATAACTATGTGCAATTTGCATTTGTTTATAATAAGGGGAGACATCCATAAGCAAGAGGACAATCTTAAATAGAGAATTACCTACAGGATAGTACAGAAAATGCTCTCCCTAGAATTACTGTAAGAGACTCATATACATGGATCTAGTTTGTTAATTTTGGCAGCAATTAGATTTCTTAAATTACTCCTGTTAGCAGATCAGCACACAGATTCCTCATTCACAGTACAGATAACAAAGTATTTATTATCCTCCACTGTGACATGCATACAATTACTATATAGAACCCCCTAAAAAGAGGTATCAAAGGCAAGCCGCGACAGGCAACACTGTACATATGCATTGCATTGTCCTCATTTCCAAAGTGTCTATTAAATGTTTGAACACTACACTGCTGAAAGGAGGTGCCATTCCTAGATATGTGCCAGCTAAACTGTATTTCATATCAGTGGCTGAAGCAACCAAATGCATCTACCACATTCCACAAATAGGTATTACTATATAAACAAAATCTCTTTTGCAATAGCATTCTCATCTTATAAGTCATCACAGAACATTAAATAAGTAGCTATATCAAACACTTCTTGCTTCTCTATGGACAAATTACTTAATATTACACTAAGGCATTAGCAAAGAACGTATTTTAATTACAATTGCTGACTAAACCCCCCCAACTTTTCCTTAAAGATATTGAACACTCTCTGTAGAAACTCTTAAATTTGTAAGAAATAGCTCACAGTATTACGAAGCCCACCAGCACATCAGTTGCACAAAATGTTTCTATATGTAGCAGCATGCTTTGTAAGCAACGAATTAAGATTTTGCAACTTTACTAACATTTTCCCCATGTACTCTAGGCAAAACAAAGCATATTAGACTGTCACCATTTAATATGATGGCCATGAATTTACACTGGAGTTGATTTAACATACTTTATTCTATTTTTCTGTAAGCTGTTCTGTCTCTTTTTAGTGATATAAAGGAACACAATCTTAGTGAAAGCACTGTGCTGCATAAAGATTAGGTTTCATATGCACTGTAACTGTTAGATTTGGCCAGAATCCTTTCAGACAACAAAGAAAACAAAAACCAAGTGTCTTCTCACAAACTTTTAGTGGTTACTTATCATCTTGAGTAAAACTGTTATCCTGATTTCAGAGACCATAGGTAAATTCAGAGGATGGAGAGGAGGAGAAAGAAGAGAGTGGCTCAAATGAATAGACAATGGTTAGGGCCGTCAGTTGAACCATTTTTCCCACTTGCAGGTAGTTGAGTAATTCAAGATGATGAATCTTTATCTCGTACCTCCAAAGAGGGAGTCCCAGCCATAAAGTAAGTCCATGTTCTAGGTTACACTCCACAATTTATTGAAGGAAAAAAAGAAATTTAAATCAAGAGCTAACTACTCCAACTCATTACAAAGGGTAGCCAGTTAAAGAAATCTCCACATATATAAATATAATTTTCATATTCTGACCAGTCCAAGTAATATCTAATACTATGATGAACTGTTTATAAAATATACACATCAACAGAAAGCAAAAATGTTCTGAAGGTTGCACTCACGTTCTCTGCAGAAGGTAAACCTGTTCTACTGACATTCAGATTGTGCTAGAAAGGCAGCTTGACAGCATCCTTTTATTTGTAACATGCCTATTCCCATTACTTTGATTGAAATGAGCAGTTTAGCTTTTTGTCTGCATGACCCTTAGGTCAGCATATCGCAGTTTGCAAAGCACAATGCGCTTGCCAGAGCTTGTAATATCAATGTCTCACACATCAGCATTTCACTGCAGTCATCTCATCAGCATTGTTTCTCATAGTGCGTTCTTACCCAAATTTTGTTTGGTTCATGCATATGCTTCTATCACAGATGCTGTGATGGAAGATTACAGTGATACATGCTCAAAGGGAAATAAATAACCAATAGGTATGATGCAGGTCTTGTGGATTTTGATCAAACAAATGGGGGAGAAAAATCCAGTCATCAAATTAACTAGAAGAACGATGAAAAAAATCCACAGCTTGACTATTCCATGTACTTACAGGCAAATGCAGGACAAGCACGCTGGCATGATATTACTTTCACTTTGGTCAAACAGCATCATCTCTGGAGTTAACTAGCAGAAATTTTACATTAAGACCAACTACTTCAAGCAACTTGCATCTCCGATGAAAGTCCATGTGATAGTTCTAGGTGCAGTTTGTATGTTGGTATACACACTATGCCTTCCGGAGATCTCTGCAACCATGAAAGAAAAGTGATTATCTGGGATGACTAGATGATGTAGAAAAATTAAGCACCAGGATGCCAGCACAGGTTTGTTGACTGACTCAGGTTAATCAGCAGGAAACAAAACATGCCTTCTTGCCACTTTCAGATCATAGAATGATACAAAAGGTTTAAGCTCTGTGGGTAAATTTGAGGGGGCAAAAAGGAAATTGCCTTTACAGAATGAAATGTTTCCCTCAGCATAGATCCCATTGTAGGGAAGAAAATATATAAACAATACTTTGTTTGAATGTGACACCACACATGTAACAACTTTGCTGTATCTGTAAAAGACAGCCTGAGTCAATAACCAGAAAATTCCTTGTATCAAGAAGGTTTCATTTTCTGATCCTGTTTTTCCTATATGAGTCTTAAGAAATAACATATCTGCTTGTCACAAATAAACTATTATTAATACATGGAGGAAGAGTGAGACCTACTGTGTGGCCTGAGCCTCACCATCCTGGTTTATGAGCAGAAATGGATTAGCTCTGTCTTTAACTAGAGTTCGTAACTATTGCTCATGCCTAATATCAAGCAAACAAGCTCACCTGCTATACTGAGAACGTTAGAAGGCGGCTAGCATGACTAGACGAATCCATTCTAAAATCCATTTAACTCGGGTGCTAGCTCTAAATACACACCATAAATTTTGATCTGAGGTCAAATATCTCTGGGAGTTGATACAGGTCTAGCATTAGAAGTCTCTCTAAAAACATATTGCTAGCCCACTACGCAGCTACACATTCAATAAAAATCAATACTAAAAGCAGGTGTTAGTTTTCAGAGTATTAGCATTATCACTGACCTGTCATTGATCTGAAGTAAGAGTGTCAGATTGAAACAGTGTTCATCTAAAATAAAAAAAAAATATATATCTTTCATTTTCTTCGTAAAGCATACTGGGTAAGCAGCTCTGGTGCTGAAGCCATTTGTGTATTTATTGAGCAGGCACAAAGAGATGCTGGTAGTATTTCTTTCTTAAATCTGCTCTACTAGGGTACCCCAACCTAAAAGACACTAGATGAAGCTTTTGGCAAATTTATTTAGTCATCTACGTATGAAAAATTCACTGGGCAACAAAACAGAGAACAAAAGCAATTGTTTGTATTAACCTTGGTTTTTCCTGCAATTATGCTGCCCTTTACTAGATAATTTCAGAAGTTGAAGCTATTTGTAATAATCTACTGTTTACAATAAAAGATCCAAGTAATGATGGTGTGTCTGTGAACATCACCCTATATCAAATTCTGAGATTCAAAAACTACGTATGTGTGATACAATTTATGAGTTTGAGGGTTAGTGCTTTCAAAAAGAGAGAGTAAATACTCTTAGCAATACTCAAGCTGTAACACTCTTATGTGTGGTGGTGAGTTTTTGAATACAGTACAGGTTAAACTTAGCTATTAGAAAATCCTTCACGCAACAAAGGGTATGTATCCAATTTTTTGTATACTAAGGAAAATATATTACAGATTTGCAGCACCTGGAAGCATTACAAATAAGACAAAGTCCAAAAATTAATTATATGTTTGTAAACTTCCCAAAGCCCAGTTTCTATTCAATGAGGTTTTGAAACATGAAAAAATTTTACACCTTCATCCCCTAAAGGTGACTCAGCATTTTTTCTCTTTCATCCAACTCATTTTGGATTTATAAGGTTCCTGACTACCCTCAGCACCCTTAAGACACATTACTCTTACTAAGACAAGAGCAATCACAACTGATGTTTTGGGAAGCTGGCTGAGAACTGCAGACAACAGGAGCCAAACGCCTGCCCCCTCAGAGCATATCTCAGCCTCTCAAAGTCATCATAGACTTTTCACTTTTTCCTGAAGCATTGAGCACAGACTAATGTGAGAGGCAGGATATTAGATCTGATGGACTATTAGTGCTATCTAGTACGTAAACATAATTAATAAGGAAACATTAATTCGAGGCAAACAAGTGTTAAAAATAGAAGGGTTAAGACCTTCAAACATTTAAATGGGTGCACATTAAATCGTTATACTAATACAAACTTCAACTCGTTCCACAACATCAAATTTAAGGTATCTGGACAAAGTTAAGAAGGCCCATTAATCACTCTTTTAACTCTAAAATGTGCTTATGCTATTTCTAATTATTGACTTTCCCTTTTGGCAAGAAGGCTTCCACTAAGAAAAGCAGGCTTTTGGGAGTTTCCTTTGAGGCAGAAAGAGAAGTAAGAGGGTTTGCACTTCTGGGGGGTGGGTGGGTTGGTCGTTTGTTTGTTTTGTTGTTGTTGTTTTGGTTTTTTAATAGCAGGCAGGAAGTGCTTGTTTAATTATTTACACATCTTAGTAATATAAATATTTCTATATGAGAACAGGTGCACAGTATGCTTTAAGAAACTTACTATGCCATTTTTAAGAGGGTTTTCATCCTTTATTCAAACTCACAGTGGTTAGCATGGCCTCCCTCATCTCCATCCTGAATGATTTACTAGTTCACCAAACTTGGCTGTAAAATCAGAAAATATTGCTGATCTGATGTTATCTACCTGCTCTAATCCAGTATCATTTCTTTAAAGATGAAAAGGATGAAAAAATGGTCATATAACTTGACTTGAGAGCACACAACTTGTGATAAACAGCAAATACTCACAGAGACACATATATTTCACTTTAAGATGGTCAAAAGCTGTGCTTAATGAACAGCTCTCTCAAAGTTTAATAAAATGCTTGGGAAGCGCAGAGTTACAAATTACAGAATACCCAGCTAACGTTTGTGCTGTGAGCTGGTCATGGGCTGCAGGGAGCCTTCCTGTGTTACTGAGATTGTTCACTTCTTTCTTGTCATCTGTTTGAGATGACTGAAATAGATCTGAAAACTAGTTCCTGACTCCTCTGGAGGATTATTTTCTTTCCTACATTCATGTGGAATATAACATCTGACAAGAGCAGTATTGTACTGAGATGTCTAAGGAAATATAGTGTGCCACGTTGGTGATTAGGGCTGGTCAGGAATATTCTGCTGCATTATGCTGTTGGTGTCCCATACTCCGGAGGGAGAAGAGTCTGGCTCCAGGCTTGTCTCTCAAATGAGAACCATTTCTTAGTTTCTTTGCTTCTTTACTATGTTCACTGAACACAGCCTGGAAACTTCAAAGCACTTCTACCAGAGTCCTTATGGTTCAGGACAAGCATAAAGTCCTACATCAACCCCAGTAACATTTGTATTTAAACAATATTTTTTAAGAAAAATGAATACCCACATATCAAGTGACATATGAAGACAGTCAAGCAGAAGTAACTGGCAGAAAAAGAAACTGCATCTAGCCCCTCTTGCTAATTATCCCCACTTTCTCCTGGCAGATTAGACAGGATCTTTCACTACAGTAAAATTAGCACCTACCTGCTTCCACAAGAAGTCATCTCCTTAAGCATGTTCAGGTCAACATACTTGAGCAGCTTTGTTGAGTTACTTCTTTTTAGACTTCTTAGTCCTGCATATGAAACTAGATGAGAGAAAAAGCTAGATCCCATTCCAATTTGGACACTCAAATGCCCAAATAATAGAAAGGTTCTCATGAACTTGCAATGCTTTTGGATGCAGCAGAATCAGGTGAAATCAAGAAAAACGTTAACCCAAATTTCCAGTTACCAGACAACACTCTGCAGAAAGGTACCCCAAAGTTCAAGTTAGGCATGACCACAGATTATGATTAGTTTGATGTTATTACCCTGAGCAAGCAAACTGTTACTGAGGTTTGACCCCACCCAATTCGTTCCCCAGCTGGGATTTGGAAGAGCAGCAGTGACTAGAATGTGGTTGCCCAGTTAAGACCATTCCCTGACATGGGAATGAAAGAGATTGACTCACTGGGATTTTTCCAGGTGAGGTCTTCACACTTTAACACATAAGCCTAGAAAGGTTATCTGAAGGAAGTATCCTTTTTTTCCTTAACATTATTCTTGTTTTCTCAGACAGTCATTTGCAGAGCATAACAGGTAGTCAACATGAAATGCTCTTTCACCTACCCCTCAGAAACCGTTTCAGGCTCCTCCAGTTTGCTATTTGTTAGCCATTTTAATGCAAAGGAGGAGAACCAATACTGTGAATGGCCATAAACAGACACTCTGACAGCTGCTATGCCAAAATGAACATAATTAATTAGTTAAATAATAGTTTGTACCTTATAGGACAAAGAGGAGAAAAGAAAAAAACAAGTATTCAGAGAATTTCTCTTTATACTATCATCAAGACACAGAGTAAAACTTTGGTTACAATGCACCTCAAGCTTGTATTAAATAAGAAATTCTGTTTCCTGAAGAAACTACTTTTAAATAGAAAAAGTTTTCTTTAAAAGTATTTGATGGTAGGTCGAGACAGTAATGGAATCCTTCTGATAAAAATCAAGATAGAGTACACAAATGTTAACAGCATTTATCAACTCATATATTTCATTAAAATAAGAAGGATATGAAATAATTTGAAATAATGGGGACAGAAGAGATTTTTAATTAGCTGAATGCAAATACTAGATTTTGCTTTTATTCTTCTGATTTAGGTTTACTATTACTGATTTGAAGGATGCTAACTACAAAGGAAGATTGCGGAGAACTGCTTTTATTAGGAATCTAAATTTCTTATACACACACTGGAAGACAATCAAGATCTTATTCTATAGATGCAACACAGACTCTTTTACACTCTTCAAGTATGTAGTCCAATCATAATTTTTGTGTTGGTATTTCTGGCTACGTGACTGGTTTTAGAAAACCGGTTCATCACTGTTACTGACTCAGGCACTGTACAATAAACCAAAGGGCAGACTGGAACCAAGAATCAATGATATTCAATTCATTGAGCCTGTGGTAGCACACTTTTCCCCTTCTGTTTGCATTTTCTCACCTTAAATGCAGCCACTGCTGACAGCTGAGAGGATTCATGTTTTTCTAGTATTTTGAGGACAATATACAAGTGCTATGTGATTATTAATGAAATGTCAGAGAAAATATCTTTGCCCTTTAAATATTTATAGCTAGGGAGACAGACTTAGTGAGCCAGAGATAGCGTGCATTGATGGGACCAGCTGGAAGAAACAGGCATGCTTTCAGGCTCCACCAGATCTGCTCTTCAGCATACGTGATAAGCAAAATTTACCAGCAAAACATGGGTTAAGCGCAGTCACTCTTCACCTGTTTTTAGGTCTAGTTATACTGCTTTTCCTATGATCTGATGAGATCAAGAACTGGTGTGGGTTTTTCCCCCCCAGAGTCTAATAAGACATATGAACTGTTCCTGTGTAGTAGATGCTGTTACATCTTCAGGCCATTATCACAGCTACAAGACAACAGATTTTACATATTCATCATCTACACCAGTCTGATTAGAAATTCAGATGGAGATGTCTAGAAATCAACAAAGGATAAACAAAAAGATAGATGACTGTGTGTCTAGTTTAATTTCAAAACAGATGTGCCAACTTAACATCCTATGCCTAAGTTTTGATTAAATACTGGGTAACTGATGTTCTCCTCAGCCTATCCTCTAGCAAAGAGCAGATAAAGTCCTCAAGACAACTCTTCTTTTTATGAGAGCTTTCAGGGGTTTTTTGTGTGCAGTTTGCTTTAAGGTTAAGACTCAGTCTTCTTTTGATAAGCCGGTACAGCTTCCTTACGTTACTTAAAAATCCAAACAAACCCCCATAAGAATCCCTCTGAGGTATACATCTGGAAAGCACGAGTAGTCCGTCTTGTGCTCCTTCCAGCATTATTATCCCAAAACACAGACTTTTCTGTGATTGTTTTAGGATTGTTTATAAAAAATATTTAAGGCATGTTTTCCTCACTAGGATGTTCCATTTATTTTTCCTACCCTAACCCCCTCTTATTTTATGAAAAGGATGAGCTTGCATCACAGGAGGAAATGTGACTGTCTGTTTTTTCCTGCCACAGTATTTATTCTCTCACTGATTTATACTACTGGAGGGCAAACATATTCTTCAGAGCTACTTATGATGCTGTGTCACTGAGATATCTGCTTATGAGCATGTTATAAAGTTGCTGATGCTGGCTTAAGGGCTAATGCTTGTCCTCCAAAGAGAAAGGTTTTTTTTTAATTTCAGGGCAGTTATTACTGATTTACTTACACCTTCTGGACTCTTGCTCCTAATTTACTAAGGTGCTGTACTACTTCAGATAGCACCTATAATAAGGTCAAGTTGATTTATATGTAGAGCCTTATTTACTTTGTAAATAGAATTTCAGTGACTGTTGTTGCTTTTAGACTATTTTTATGTGTAGATACGTATGTACAAAAATGTATATATGTACTCAAGTGTGTATGTGTGTGTATAATTATATTTTAAACTGAGAATAATCCATCCTCAGCAAAGAATCTGTGTACTGCAGTGCTCAAACTGAAACATTTAGCTAGTGTGTTGTAATTTTCTGCATGCATTTTGCTGCAGACAACTGTACAGCAGCTGCTACATCAGTAATGTTTCCAGTAAATGATAAAAAGGAATCCAGTCTGAATCATCTAAACAAGCATGTTTCATCAGCATTAAGATTAATTAATAAAGATTAGATTTGAAGTCTCATGAGATGAGAAATTCCTGTACATACTTCCAATGGCTAACATTCATACACCCTTCAGTACACATATGGAAAAGCGAAATGGTAAAAGGTATAAAGCTTTCAGAATTCCACTATGCTTATGTTATTTCTTCAGAGAGGTACCTTTTTGTTCCCAGCATATCTAACTAAAGGATCCTGGGTCACTGCTGAAGCTGCTAGATGCTAATGAAATACAAACAGCCAGGGAAGCAGCAAGAGAAGAGATTTGCATCCATAAGCAGATAGAGGCACACAGTGCACAAAATGTTACAATGCTTGTCATAAATAAATATTTGAAAAGCACAATAATTGCTCTATTCTATTGGTATACTTCCTTTTTAGAACTGAACATCTGTGAATCGTGAAGGCTAGTGCTATTGAAGACATGACCTGATAAACTGGTGGAGACAATTTGGGCTTTTAAAAGAAAAAGGTCTCAGGAAAACTACTTATTTGCATGCTGAGTGCAGCATCATAGTAGAAACAAGAGGTGTAAGAAAGGGAGCGTGACATGGCTCAGGAAAAGGTGTTATAATTTTAGGGCTTAAATGTATGCCAAGCTTTAGAAAAGGAGTTGGAGGCAGCAGGAGGGGGAAGTGGAAAGAAGGAAGGCTTTTAATAAGTTTTGCTTTATATTCATACAACGAAACTCTTCTCTAACAACTAGCCAGTTGGATAAAGTAACTGTCTGGCCTGAAAGTGGGTTATGGTAATTTCAGCATGGGTGGATGGGGAAAGGAGGGTAGAAGTAGGGAAGGCATGTACAAACATATCTGCATTCTGCTTTCAAGTAAGTCTGCTGCTGGCAATTCTCCTGCTGCTTCTCACACTGCATTGCCTCTCTCTGGGACTGAGCTGCCACCCTGCTCATGTCCTCCGCTGCTCTCGCTCCTGTTGCCAGTGCGCAGGCCAGAAAACTTTGTCTGCTCTTCCTGGGCGCTCTTGGAGTCATAAGTCCTCCTCAGAGTGATAGGTGGGCCAAGATTTACAGCAGGATGTCAATTCTAGGTAGTAGTCTGAGAGTTGTGGGTAGGTATAATTTAAATGGGCTTTAAACCGCAGCTGGCAGCATGTGTAGGTACAAGCATTTATGAACATTCAGCAAATATGGAGAGGATTCTGCTGTTCCACAATTAAGGGAAGAAAAGTCAGATAGAAAATACTTTTTAAAAGCATGGATGCAAAGAAAAAGGGGACTTCTGTCAATTCTAAAAAGCTTTCTATAAATTTCTGCCTTGCACCTTGGAATTAGAAACTCAAATCAAACCCAATAAACTATTAGCACTGCCAATAACACTAATCAAGCTGTGATTCAAGTGAGAAGGAGATTATTATTTGATTTTAGATTCTGACATTGATAACTGACTTTATCATGTTAGGCAATAACTTTATGAAAAGTGTATTAGCACATTTACCCTGGTTTAAGTGAAGTTGTACCCAGTCCAGTTGAGCTGGGGATCTGCTCTGAAAGAGAGGTGAGAAATAAACATGAGAAACATGTTAAAAGAAGAGAGAGAACTAGCAAGACAGAAATCATAAACATGCTATTCGAAAGTACTGCCACTGTTTCATCTTAATACTGGCAGGAGGTGGCCCTAGCACGTCCTGGAGACGTGAAGCTGCCTGCCCTGCCATGGCACACCCAAGGATCAGCACAGAGAACAGATCTTGGTCTCTGATCAGATTAGGACTTATGCTCATCAGAAGCATCTCTTACTTAATAGAGATTGTCTGTAACACAACCTAAGAGGATTATTATTAAAAGATTAGGCTGCCTCCATCCTCTTGCTTAATTAATTATTCAGTGTAGAAGAGAAACTCCGTGGCCCCCAGCCTATTGCTGATGTAACATACTACAGCCTCTGATCACAGTCAGACTAGTCAGCCTCCATGGACATCTGCTCATGTATGAGCAAATCATTCTGCAGCTAGTGCTAGATCAGTCAAATAATGCACATGTTAAAAACTGTGCATCAAGCTAACCAGGGAAAAGAAAAAGCCACACACTGGATCCTAGTCTTTCCAGATGAAAATAAAAACAGCTTGCTTGGGAGAAAAGTCTTGTACTAGGACATTCCTTTTATAGAAAGTCAACAATAAGTGAAATTAATTTTACTGGAATCTTTTACAGGTAACTTTAATCTAAAGAAAAAAAAATTGTTTATGATGTTTCTGGATGGAAGTCTGCACTGAAACAAAGCAAGACAGTAGTTAGGAATATCCGAGGCATTGCATGCTGCCCCCAGATAGCCAATGGACCCATGGTAAGAGCCTTCATTTATGAACTGGGTGACACCATACAAGTCCTGACTCTAAGTAATGCAGAGCTGGCATTTAATTCTTCATCTTCCCAGTCTCAGGTGATGCTTTTTCCGCTAACGCGTTGCCTCTGATTTCTCACAACAAACTGAAAGGTCTTGGCTTCCTCCTGATTTAGCATGAGGACATTTTTGAAAGCTCAGATCTTTTCATCAGGTTGGCAGCCCTTTCACTGTGGCTTCCTAGCCAACACTTTTCATTGTGAAACAGCAGGGAAGGAGAAAATGAGAATCTCTAACGGCTCAGTGTCAGCCCGGAGTGAACACAAACCTACACACTGTGTCAAACAGGAAAAAGATAGCCCTGTCCTTGTGAGTTGTTGGCCTCATTTTTTTATTCTAATTACTCAAGTGTATTTGCTGGGGTACTTGCAGAGGAAACGTAGGATATGAATTTTGACAGCTAACTGGACAGACATTTTAAGCTACATACATATAACTTAAAGATGAAAATGCTTTTAATACTGTGCTGGGAAAAAAGGGAGCTTGAACTTTAAAGGAATGCACTTTGAGGGATGGAATAGGGGCCCAAGGATAAGGATTAAACAGCACTTTATAATCAAGACTAACAGAACAGTGCCAGTCTGGGGAAACTATTCTTTATGAGACTTCTACTATTCTTTATGAGACTTCTACTACCCATCAGTAACACATCAAAAGAACAAATATCTTATGTATTTTGTCACTTTTTCTTCTCTTGCCAGGAGAATAACTGTAAGGATTTGTTTTAAAAAGGTTCTTGCTGCTGCATTTTTATGAGAAAAGGAGTAGTGGAAGGAATACCACTAAATCAGAAGAAGAGAAAGTTTGAAATGAGCTTAGTCTTAAGGGAGTTCATGCCACACACCAGAGCTTATCTCTGAGAATACTTATTGCCTACTATCTCTATATGTACATTATTCTGAAATTTCTAAGTGAGGGACATCACATTTTCCTGGTATGTGACTTGCTCAGTATCACCAAGCCAGTCAGTAACAAAATGCTAGACAAAACCATTAACTTGGTCTATATACCAACGAAGAGATAATTGCATTTTCACCACTGATGTGACAACAAGTCCCAGGTCACAGCTTATTTCGATGCATTAACACATTGCTATATCAATGCCAATAAGTAAAACTTTATAAAATGTCTAATAAGGCTGAATTATTTCCCAGTGGCAATTGTCTCACCTGAAACTATACTCAGCTAATGCATAGCTGACCACAGGTCCTTCCAATCCCTTACCAGCATTTCATCTACACTGATAGGTCCTTGTGAAAATGTTCATCCAAGGAGAAGATCTGTCAAGCACAGTTTTACTCAACCTAATAGATATTTGTATCTTGACCTGCAATCCCTCATAGGTAAGAACACCATTAATCTTGATGTTCTTAAATCTTTCCATTTGCCAGTTGCCCCTCTTCAGTCAAAATTACACTATTTTCCTATCTCAGAAGACTATTATGAAGATATATACACTGTTTGAATATTCTCAGACATTAGAGGAAGGAGTAAACACAGAAATTTGTATAGAAATGTAAATTTAACATAAAAGCCTTTCTAAATTCAAGACAAATGTCACTGATAACTTTTATGCTCACAGTTCTGCTCCTGTCTGCAAAGGTAACTAAATCCATCTCATAACATGTATATAAAATTATTGTCAAAACAAATTTTACTAAAACATACTAGAATTTCAGTTTTCAGCCATGAAAAGCCTACAACGTCCTAGCAATATTTTTATTATTTTTGTCCTACCATGTGTTTGTCATTTGTGCCTGCTTTTCTTTTTAAATTTGGAAATATGAAAAAGCTAGACTCCTCTAGAAAGCCAGAGCTCCATGAGTAGAAAAAGGCAAAGTCCACATATATTTAAAATTTTGACAGCTTCAGTACAACATAGTGATGAAAACTTTTTAAAGGAGTTGAGCGCCTTTCCAATAAAATCCTCAGAATTATTTATGCACCATCTCAATTTCAAGATTATGGG
This sequence comes from Eurypyga helias, assembly GCF_000690775.1. Taxonomy (NCBI): domain Eukaryota; kingdom Metazoa; phylum Chordata; class Aves; order Eurypygiformes; family Eurypygidae; genus Eurypyga; species Eurypyga helias. The sequence continues at coordinate 14,198 of NW_010254243.1, forward strand.
GAGAACCCATTCTCAAAATAACTGCAGGTCCTTGTAGAGTTTTCTATTGGAATGCCAAGACACCAGGAGCATCAAGAATTGTGCCTTTCCCATACTGAACATTTATTATATATCCATTATTTTCATGGGATGAAGAAAAATCACCACCAACAACAAACTTCAGCAGCAGAAAGAGCACACTTGAATGAAGTTCCAGCAAGTTCTATCAGCATTTTTTTTTGCTTGTTGTCTTTCTCGATAGAATAAATTTAACTTGACAAAACACACTTGTCAATGTAGAATTTCAAAATGCATTCTTTAAAATCTCCAAATTACAAAACTGCTGTCAGTTAGATTTTACCTTGTTCTGAATTTTAATTTTAACAATATTTTTCAGCTTTATTTTAAAGTTTCCCTTTGCAACCTTGATGAAAAGATTTTTTTCCCCATTACAAGTTCTTATAAAAAAATTAATAAAATGTAGTTTCTGAAGAGGAAAAATTTTAAAAGATAACTTGATGGCATACTTGTGATAAAAATTGAGAACTATACAATTCCAATCTTACTTTTGAGCACTGAAACTTCTTGGACCTTTAACCAAAAAAGAAAAGCTTAGGGAGAGAATGTAAACAAGCTAGGAAGTGCAAACAAATATTCACATCAAATACTTCCCAGTTCCAGTGATGACTAATTTTTCACTGGATCTATAGACCTATTTATAGTCTACTATTAAGGTGCTTTATGACAAACCCCTCCATAAGCTACCCATTTACAGAAGCCATACACTTTCTGGAATGAAAACATCCACTTTGTATGTTAAATGGTTGTGCAAGTTAAGTTCAAACTAAATGGGAAAATCAGACCTAAAATTTCTGTGTGCAGCCAAACTGGGCAGTCATATATCAAAGTGTTAGCATTTCCCAACTCTTACAACTAAAGACAGACAATATCATAAGAATGTGTCCTACCCACAGGAAGTGACTCATCAAAACATCGACATGTATATACTTTCTCCCTCCAGAAGGGGTCAAAGAGAGAGTCTTTTGGAGAGAGACTTCATCTTCTACTGCAATAGAACTGGACATCACAGATTTCTTTTAGTATTTTTTTAAAATTAGGTTTAGTGTGCATAAGTCACCATAGACATTTCCCTCCTTTTATCTTCATTGGAAAAAAGATAACTTTAGGTCTACAAATTGGCAGGATTACTTTTAACTTTTAAAAGGCATCACGGAAAATGCTATTAAAGCAACATGTACCCTTAGTGTCCCAGCCGAACATGGTACACAGATTTGTCAATGAATCTTAAGTTTGCCAGTAACAAGAAAACAAAAAATCCTCAAATTTCTGACCAAGTGTTTCCTTTAGAGAGGTTTTTAAGAGATAAGAAATAACCATGAAGGTTTATCTAGCCATGCTATCAATCTTTGCTTGGATAGGTGTGTTTATTTGTAATTCTGAACTGTTCACATGCTCCCACTATGGTAAATAATTTTAAATGTAACAAGTTTCAATGGATTATTTTCAGTGTTAATGCAATAAGGTCTTGTTAGAAGATTGTACTGTGCTTACTCAATGCCACTGCCCAATGAAAAGCAGATAAACTAAACTTATATTCTGTACAGAGCAGCTAAAATAGCTAAAAACAGTGTAGATGAGAATTTGATTACCTCAAGATTAAATTTACTTTTTGTTTCCCTAGCTAATTAAATTAACCCTCTTGACGTGTATCTATACCAAGAAAGAGAGCTTTATTATACTATGTAAGGCATTAAATCCAAGCATTATTATGCATCAAGCAATCAATTAAGACATTTATAAATAGATATCATTATTACTTTACATGTGTAACTAAGTCTGGGCAAAATTCTGACTTCCCAACTTGCAAAATAATAAATAATCCTAATAATCCTAAAACCAAATGCTAAAGAAACAAATTTACAAATACATATGTCCTGGAAAATACATTTTCTTTTAACCCTACTGTTTTATAAACTCTTCCTACAGTAAGTTAATAGCATATAATAGTTGAAATAAGTGAAACACTGCTCCAGAACTTTGACAGAATTGTTGCCCCCTCACAGCACAGCAGGATTAATTACACACACTCATGGTGATGCGCTACTGTACTGAGCAGATGTTTGACCCCCTACTGAATCCTTCTACTCAAAACATAGTGGTATATTCCCTATTCAGTTACCCACTAGGGGCAAAAAGTAAGTTTTCTCAGCACAGCTCAGAAGATACTTAGAGATTCTGCAGACTTATAGAGAACCAAACTCCCACTGATTTCAAGCTTGTCTTCTGTCAATGTTAGCTCAAGCCAAAACAAGCACCTTGTTTCAGGCACCTGTAAGCTAAATGAAAGCCCTTGTCTCTCAAGCAGCTGAAACAGGTTGAAAGACTTGTTAAACGAGGGTAGTGCTGTGAGATGGCATTACTTACTCCTGCAACGCAGCTTTGAGAAAGACAACCCAATCTCAGAGATCAAAACACGGAGCAGAACTAGCCCCTGCCTGAGGCAGAGTCCATGCTGGGGGACTTTTCCATACATCATCCCCTGATGCCATATATCCACCCCAGTCCTGAGTTGCTTGTCCCCATCCAGCCAGGATACCTATCCTGGCTCACTAAAGCACATCTCTGAAACCCAGAGAGGTTTTGAAGCCTGGAACTCATGATTTTAATCCTGTCTTTATTAATTTCCTAAATTTCAAATCCAAGCCATTTTCATCTTTTCTCTCTCTCATGATTTCAGATGTATGGTTTAGAAATGAGGCATAGTGCTTTGGAGAAACAGCTTTGCAATTAACCATTCGAGTGTATGAAGAATTATGTCACAGCGTCACATTTGCTTAAAAAGAACGCAGCCTGCAATAGATAACTTGTTGAAACAACAAGATTAGTCCTTTTTTTGTTAGATAAAAGGATACCTTCATGTTGGTCAGGAACACCTCTCTGTTCATATTGATACAGATCTCTTTTTTTCCCCCTTCTGACTTTAATGAAAGGAGAACGAGGCATTTCAGATTTTATTACCATGGTCACTGCTGAAATGTGTATTAAATTAGAGATGTGCCAGTGCTGGAGTTTTAACAATAATTCAGACAGCTATAGAACCACTGCAGACATGTCAGTCTCTTCTCTCTGCTTAACATCTGCTTCAATAAATCCAGATCAGATGCTGGCTTACCAAGTCCACAGTAAAGCCTGTGAACTTAAAACAAATACCTCTCGAAACAACCTCTTATTAAGGACAGACATGTAAATACAGATATATATAAGAAACTAAGCTTAGGCTCACCTTTACATAACTGTTATCTATGATAGTTGAGTGCCTTGAATTCCGAGACATTCATTTATTTTTTAGTTTACAGAAGAAGATGGCAATTAAACACAGATGAGGGAGTTGTATCTTCCTGTTAAGGTAGCAGCAGAGTTGGAATGTCTTTAGATGTACATGCACCCTATCTAAGCCTAATGTCTGGTTTTGCAAGTAGGACATAACAGAGTCTAATCAACCCCTCCCAGCCAAAAGTAGGAAAAAACAATTTTTAAATGTCAAATCACAATACATCACTGGTAAGGAAACGTTGGGAAGAAGGGAGGAAAATATTCTTCTCACAGCATCAGGAAGATGGTATTTATTTGGATTGCCATCATTAGTTATATATTTTAAATACCCACCTTGCCTATTCTTTATTATGGATTTAGTATGTGGCATTTTCTTTGATGTCTTTTCATAAGAATTAAACCCCTGTGAGAGGAGCAAATGACCAAGGCCTAACGCACCAGAAATTCACCTACAACTTTTAAAAAAACTAGCTACAACACTGAAACGTCCTTGTGACCTACAGTAAACGAATAAATGTCAGAGCGCTATCGACAGGCCCAGGCAAGCAGAAGAGGCTACGGAGATTGATGATACCATAGTGATTCCTCCAAGCCAGTGGGCAAATAGTCACAGTCACAGCAAGTGACACACAGCAGCAAATCCATCTGCAGTAGTGGTAGCAGCAGAGACTGTCCCCGAAAGGCCAGCAGTTGCTTTAGAGGCAGCAAATGCACGTTCAGAGCAGCAGTGAGCTAAATGCATGCATCCAGATATGAACAGGCTGGCACACTTCTTCCCTGCCAGCTACTGGGGGAAACAGGGAGAGCCGGGCTGAGTTTGGGAAGGTAGCGCGGACAGCCATCATAGAATCATAGAATCA